>NC_056743.1:859621734-859629234 GCF_019279795.1 Protopterus annectens | reverse complement strand
CATGATCCATGCATTCCTGAAGGTGTTCATATAATGTGTTTATAAAGGATTCTGCGGTCTGGGACGTATTTTCCACAGGCCCGGGGGCTTTGAAGAATTCCACCTTGGTTTTGAGGAGTGTGAAATTTGCTTTAGAGAAGTTTTTCACTGTGGTTTTCAGGGCATGGGGTGGAGTCAGGATGTGAATATCCAGTGAGATTAGTTTATGGTCTGGTCTTACCAGTGAGGGATACACTTCTGGTCTGGAGCATAGAGTCCCCATGTTGGTGATGATCAGGTCCAGTATGTTTTCCCCTCTTGTGGGAGTGGTAACAAGTTGTTCCATAGCATTTGAGTTTATAAATTCTAGGAACCTTTGGGCTAGGGTGTTGGAGCTAGAGTAATGCTCCCAGTCTATGTTTGGGTAGTTGAAGTTGCCCAATACAATGGTGTTTGGAGAGACCTTCATATTTTCCAGTGTTTTCAGGAAGGCCGAGTGGGGTTTCTGGGTTTGGGAGGGTGGTCTTTAGCAGGCTATAAACTGGAAGGCAGTTTTATGCACTGTTAGTTGCACATGGATAGTCTCTGATGCTTCGTGCTGTGCCACCAACCTGGAGGTGTGGGTATCTTTGACGAATATTGATACTCCCCCTCCTTTTGTGGTACGGTCCAAGTTTTGGGGCCGAAAAGCATGGTATGAGGTATAACCTGGTAGTACAGGGGTGCTCTCGGGAGCCTTGAACCAGGTTTCTGTTACTGCACAGATATCGATGTTCTCCATGCTAAGGAGAGTTTCGAGTGCATGCATCTTGAGGTTTAGACTTCTGGCGTTAAGTAGCATTACTCTTAGTTTCTTATCCCTTGTGATACCTATGGAGGTGGTTTTGTCTTTTGAGCCTTGCCTAAAAAAGGCACTATGGGGGTAGCAAGAGCCTTTGCCAATATCCAAAGCCCAGGGTGACAGGTGCAAGCCGTTCCTAGCGAAGCATCGTGGCTTGTCGAGCATGTCATCCCAGGCTGACAGGCATTGGATCCCCTTTGAATGACACCAGTACTTAAGCCAATTGTTGAAATTGATCATCTTGTCTTCATATTGTGGCATCATTCTTGGTAAGGGTAAGATGCTACTCAAGGTCAGGGTCATACTGGCCTGGGCTACATGCTCAGAGAGCTCCTCTATGTCTCTTTTCATGTAGTCCAGGGAGGTACGTCTCAGCTCATTCACACCAGCATGGACAATGACTGAGTCATATTTGTACTTGCCTTAGACTGACCTGAGTGCTTGTGTTATGTGGCGGATCCTAGCGCCCGACAGGCAGCTCACCGTGACCTTCTCCTTGTTCAGCCTGGCGAGCGGGACGTCAGTGTGCCTGACGATAGAGTCACCTATTACAAGTGTATCAGGTGTGTTGTTTAGCCTTAAGGGCTGTGACTGTTCGGCACACTGGCTTTGTGAGCTATGTGTTGCATGTGTTTTGTTTTGGGGTAGCGGTTGCTTGGGTGTCTGCTCTGTAGGTCTCTGCTGCTTAGGCAGATTTTTATTTAGAGCCTCTGAGTATGTTTTTGTGTGTTTATGTGTTTGGTTTGCTGTCATGGTAGGTCTATGTGAGACTGGAATTGTAGTGAGTGTGGTTTCCTTCTCCTCCTGACTGGTTTCGCCAGTAATGAGTTGAGAGAGCTCAGCCTCCAGTGTGGCTATATGGTTGCATCTCTCACGTGTTGGAATTTGTTGGGAGGAGGAGAGGGTTGTCTGTGTACATGAGGCAGTTGTAACATTGCCTCAAGATTCCCAGATTCACCAGCTGGACCGGAGAGGAGATTGACAACTGACCTTTGGACATGCTAGAATAGTATTGGGAATTCCTTTATAATTGAAAAAAAAGGGCCACTGGGGAATGAGGTACTCAAGGGGAGTTTGTGAGGGTGTAGTGCTTTTAATATTTTAGTGCTGACATATATAATTGCTTTAGTGAGCAAGTGCCAGGTAACTTAAATGCAATGTGTTACAGGTAACTTAAATGCAAAAACGACAAACAGTAACTTTCTTTCAAGTGAAACAAGGAAATAAGTATAGTAAGCAATGCAGATATCACTAGGGATCCACAGAAGCGCTGAAAAGCCGCGTTTTAGGTGGAATTAGCATTTCAGGGAAATAACAAGCAATCAAACAAGCAGCATACAAATAAAGCTAGATTCAGCAGGCCTGGATCTAGTCTATGCTACAGCAAACAAGGTGTACCAATTTCAGTAAGGAACAGTTCAAATATGCAGGCACTATAAGCCTTTAACCAGAAATTCCCAGCTCAGAAGGGCAGAGTCCAGCCTCTCCTCCCACAAGAGTGCAGACCACAAACCTTCTTAATGTAAAATAACTGGCCTGAAGCCCAAGTGCTTAAACCAAAACTAATACACTTTTAGAATAACAGACACTGAGCCCTCAATCAGCAGTTCCCAACTTAGAAGGATGTAAGCTACATGTTCTGCCACTACAGTGCAGACCACAAACCTTCTTAATGTAAAACAACTGGCGTGAAGCCCAAGTGCTTAAACCAGAATTAATACACTTTTAGAATAACAGACACTGAGCCCTCAATCAGCAGTTCCCAACTTACAAGGATGTAAGCTACCTGTCCTGCCACCACAGTGCAGGCCACAAACCTTCCTAATGTAAAACAACTGGTTTGAAGCCCAAGTGCTTAATCCAAAAGACTTAGAATAATAGCTACACTTTAATAAAGTTACGACCAAGCAGTAATAAATACAATTGAATACTTTAAAGAATGCCTGGATTAGTGCTCAGGTTATACAAACAAAGCTAGATTCAGCAGGCCTGGATCTAGTCTATGCTACAGCAAACAAGGTGTATCAATTTCAGTAAGAAGCAGTTTAGATATGCAGGCACTATAAGTCTTTAACCAGAAATTCCCAGCTAGAAGGGCAGAGTCTAGGCTCTCCTCCCACAACAGTGCAGACCACGAACCCTTTTAATGTAAAATAACTGGCCTGAAGCCCAAGTGCTTAAAGCAGAATTAATACACTTTTAGAATAACAGACACTGAGCCCTCAATCAGCAGGTTTCAACTTAGAAGGATGTAAGCTTCCTGTCCTGCCACCACAGTGCAGACCACAAACCTTCCTAATGTAAAACAACTGGTCTGAAGCCCAAGTGCTTAAACTAAAAGGCTTAGAATGAGTTACACTAAGCAGTATTAAATACAATTGAGTACTTTTAAGATGACGCAAAAGCAAATTAAAGTAGGAAGAAACACAAATGCAGTAAAAGCAGATTTTTTTTTTTTGAGTGAGCAAATGAGATGGGCCCAGGAGTTACAGGACAGAAACAAGTGCAAATGCAGGCCTTCAAATAAGAAAGTTGAGAGAGATGGAAGACCGCCCAAACGGCCAATAACTACAAATTCTGGGCCAGAACCACTCCTTATGTGTTGACAGGTTACCTAGTGCTTACCACTCCCATTGATAAGCTAGAAGGCTTCCCTCCAACACAGAAAGGCTTGGGGGCTCAGAAGCTTACAAATAGTCCTGGATACAGCAAATCTGTATCTGGAACACTAATTACAGGAAAGGTAGGAAACAGGCTTACAATTTTTTTTTTCAGAAAAGTAGCAAAAACAGTAGTAAAAACAATACACATGCAGTGCAAGCTGGCACATTTGAGTATGTAGCAATATTAGTCCACACACAGTTTGAAAAAATGTAATTAAATTAAAAAGGACTAAAAGCAAGTGCAGAAAGGGTTTATTAGGTAGAATGCGGTAAAGAGATGGGACTGGGGGAGTGTCCTAGATCAAATCTACAGTGGGGCGGGCACTGCAAAAGCCACCAAATTTAAACTACCAAGAACGGGGGGGGGGGGGAGTTTCAACAGAGAAGTGAGGAATCAGAGTGCAAATTATAAAACCAAAAAAATATATATACTGATCTCTGTATATTTGCAGAACACTAAGACTACAGATATCTAAGCAACAATTTAGCTCTATAATACAGAATAATACAGAAAAATATACTCAGCTCTATATATTTGCAGATAGTCTTGTAAGGCTGTTCCACTTTAAATGCAGACTGCTGCTATTAACAGTTCAAATTAAGGGAACCTTGAGTTAACAACACACAAGCAATAGAAACCACAGTGAGGGGGGTGGGGTGGGGAAGAAAGTTTCAACAGAGATGTGAGGAATCAGAGTGCAAATTATAAAACCAAAAAATAAATACTGATCTCTGTATATTTGCAGAACACTAAGACAACAGATATCTAAGCAACAATTTAGCTCTATAATACAGAATAATACAGAAAAATATACTCAGCTCTATATGTTTGCAGATAGTCTTGTAAGGCTGCTCCACTTTAAATGCAGACTGCTGCTATTAACAGTTCAAATTAAGGGAACCTTGAGTTAACAACACACAAGCAATAGAAACCACAATGAGGGGGAGAAGAAAGTTTTAACAGAGATGTGAGGAATCAGAATGCAAATTATAAAACCAAAAAAATAAATACTGATCTCTGTATATTTGCAGAACACTAAGACAACAGCTATCTAAGCAACAATTTAGCTCTATAATACAAAATAATACAGAAAAATATACTCAGCTCTATATGTTTGCAGATAGTCTTATACGGCTGTTCCACTTTAAATGCAGACTGCTGCTATTAACAGTTCAAATTAACGTAACCTTGAGTTAACACACAAGCAATAGAAACCACAATGGGGGGGGGGGGTTCAACAGAGATGTGAGGAATCAGAGTGCAAATTATAAAACAAAAAAAATATATACTGATCTCTGTATATTTGCAGAACACTAAGACAACAGATATCTAAGCAACAATTTAGCTCTATAATACAGAATAATACAGAAAAATATACTCAGCTCTATATATTTGCAGATAGTCTTGTAAGGCTGTTCCACTTTAAATGCAGACTGCTGCTATTAACAGTTCAAATTAAGGGAACCTTGAGTTAACAACACACAAGCAATAGAAACCACAATGGGGGTGGGGGGTGGGGGTGGGGAAGAAAGTTTCAACAGAGATGTGAGGAATCAGAGTGCAAATTATAAAACCAAAAATATATACTGATCTCTGTATATTTGCAGAACACTAAGACAACAGATATCTAAGCAACAATTTAGCTCTATAATACAGAATAATACAGAAAAATATACTCAGCTCTATATATTTGCAGATAGTCTTGTAAGACTGTTCCACTTTAAATGCAGACTGCTGCTATTAACAGTTCAAATTAAGGGAACCTTGAGTTAACAACACACAAGCAATAGAAACCACAATGAGGGGGTGGGAAGAAAGTTTCAACAGAGATGTGAGGAATCAGAGTGCAAATTATAAAACCCAAAAAATATATACTGATCTCTGTATATTTGCAGAACACTAAGACAACAGATATCTAAGCAACAATTTAGCTCCATAATACAGAATAATACAGAAAAATATACTCAGCTCTATATATTTGCAGATAGTCTAGTAAGGCTGTTCCACTTTAAATGCAGACTGCTGCTATTAACAGTTCAAATTAAGGGAACCTTGAGTTAACAACACACAAGCAATAGAAACCACAGTGGGGTGGGGGTGGGGGAATGTTTCAACAGAGATGTGAGGAATCAGAGTGCAAATTATAAAACCAAAAAATATATACTGATCTCTGTATATTTGCAGAACACTAAGACAACAGATATCTAAGCAACAATTTATCTCTATAATACAGAATAATACAGAAAAATATACTCAGCTCTATATATTTGCAGATAGTCTTGTAAGGCTGTTCCATTTTAAATGCACACACACAAACACATATACATACACATACACACATACACACACACACATATATAATATATACATACACACACACACACACACACACATATATATATATATATACACACACACACACACACATATATATATATATATATATACACATACACACAAGTATATATATATATATATATATATATATATATATATATATATATATATATATATATATATATATACACACACACACACACATTTATATATACATATACACACACACACACATTTATATATACAAACACACATTTATCTCTCTCTCTCTCTCTCTCTCTCTATATATATATATATATATATATATATATACACACATATATATATATATATATACATATGTACACACACACACATATACATACACACACACACACACACACACACACACACACACAAACACATTTATATATGCATACATACACACACATTTATGTATACATACACACATACATTTTATATATATATATATATATTTTTTTTTTTATTTTACATTTGTTGACCGGGCTAGTCTAACTGGATATATGTCCATTTTCAGTAGAGGCCCGGGGAAAAAAGCTCCACATAAGCAAAACTTACAACTTCAGGTACAGATAAATAATTCTGTAACAACTTAAGGTAAGTACTATTGTGAGCTGAAGAATACACATTTTATATAGACAAATATTATTATTAAAGGAGCAGTGGATAAGAAACAGATAGAGCAACAAACTATTTTAAAGTGGCACACAATAAGAAAGAGAGGTGAAGAAAAAAACACAAAATAAATGTAGCAGCTCAAGAAGCAGTATTTAGCAGAGAGTTATACCATTTATTTTATAGTAGCATAGCAACTTAAGGAAAGCATGTAGTAGGAAGTATAAAGAAAGGTTATATGGATATTTTTATGTGAAAAATAGATTACTGCTACTAGCTAAGCAAGTACACAATTAGAAAAAGATTATGTGACTGCAACTGTTATAAAGACTAAAAAAGTAAAGGTGAGACTACTGTCTAAGGCATGGAGAGAGTACAAATCCAATTGCAAATGGTAATGTGGGAAGGCTACAGAGAAAGTGGTGGTAAGATTAGTCTGGGTTACTACATGGGCATAACCAGCGGTTACAAAGGTGTTGTTTTTTGAACATTTTCACTGAGGAGAGAGATGAGAGTTCATAGGGAAGGAGGTTCCAGGATTTGCCAACAGTGTTGGTGAAAAGAGAGTCACCGGCTTATACCACTCTGAACCTAGCTCCATACTGTAGCATTTATTTAAGTATTTCCTAGCTAGACTGTTGCACACTGCTTAGACCTTTCTCTACTTGTATGAGTACTCTGTACCTTTTGTTACCTTGAATAGGTGCTGGGATGCCTTGCATTCTATCTGCTAACTTTGCAATGAATGTTTTTCAAATGTTTGCTTGAATAGATGCTGGTATGCCTTGCTTTGTATCTGTATATTTTGCAATGAATGTTTTTCAACTGTTTGTATGAACTCAAATGCTCTGAGTACTACCCCAACTGTATTTTAAACACCTGTTAGTTTGTTCGAACTGCATGCTCTATGTGTATTACCCTATCATTTAAATGTCTTTCTTACCCCTTCACTATTTTTTTCCTTGTCCCCACTGTTCCTAGGTTTGAAACTTCTATTTTTAAAAAAACTTTTTAATTTCCTTAAAAAGAAACATACTTGTGAA
>NC_056743.1:859590370-859621234 GCF_019279795.1 Protopterus annectens | reverse complement strand
AGTTTTAAACCCCCTTTTACAATGTTTGATACTATCCCCCACTCAGGCATCCTTCACAAACTCGCCCAACTTGGCATCAACCCTTCTGTCATTTAGATGGGTCTCTAACTGTCTTACTGACAGAACTGCTATAGTCAGAGTAGGGGGGATCCACATCCATCAGCAGACCTGTAACCAGTGGTGTTCCACATGGACCAGTCCTAGCACCTCTACTGTTTGGAATCTATTTGTCCGAAGTACAAGCAAAGACTAAAGGTCTGTGGCTGACAAAGTTTGCTGAAGGCTGCAAACTGGGAGCGGTCACAGAATCTCCAAATTATGTCGACATCCTACTAGAGGGTCTTACACAAACAAATTATTGGTGCCACAAAGTCATGGCCTTAAACTCAATACAAAAAAATGTATTATCATGCCTATCATTAAAAGTGGTGTTCATACACTACCAAATCAATAGCAACACCTTAAGTACGCACTCTGTGTGGAAGAGACCTGGGTACACAGGTAACTTTACCTTTGACCACCCTGTCTCCACAGTGGTAAGAAGGGCAGTCTGTATTGCTCATCTCATAAGGGCACTGCCTCCAAAAAAAAAAAAAAAAAAAGTTATAACCTCCCTGTACTCTTCCCTCATCAGGTCAGAGTACAACACCCCTTTTGGTATGTACCTTTCCAAGAACCTGCAGCAAACAGAGAAACCAGAAAAGTTCCTCACAAGGAAAATTCAAGGTTTTCAGCAGCTGTCCTACGGGGATCATCTGAAATCACTGTCACTTTATTCTGTTTCATACAGATTACTCGGAGGTAATCTCTGCCTTGTATACAAAGCAATCTCTGACCCTACTTTATTGGAAATGCATATCCGTAAGTCAAATGGTACCCAGGTTACTCTCTCTAAAGACCTTAACGTGGTATGTGACATTAGTAAAACCTGTTGGAGGGACAGATTTGTCTCCCAGAGGTTACCACACCTTGGGAACAGATTCCCACTTCATGCCAAACAGAGCATCTCTTTATCCCTCTTCAGATGCAGGCTGGATGACTGGATGGGTGACCGTAAATTCACCCTGGGGGTTCCATCTGTGTCCCTCGGACAGGGGCAGTAGGGGCTGATTGTGGAAGTAAAGGGTAAGAACTTGGCTAGGCCTGTAAGGGCCCTAGGGCCATTAGCCTAGTAACTTCCTATGATAGGAACAGCTGCATTCACAGGCATTACCTAACCTAAAACCAAGGTTACCAATGCTAAACCGCATGCTACAGCTGGTGAACCCATTTACTGTGAAAGCTGTCTGTTCTTATCTTATCTCTGTTCCCCTCACAGATGTGAAAAACGCCATTGCCACATATATGAAAGTCATTGAAGAGACCCCTCCCACATTTAAACTACCCTGACTGCACACTACACAAAGCTGCTTTACTATGTGTAACATGCATTTTATATCATGAAATGTTTTATGCAAATACTAATAAGCACAAGCATTGTTTTACCTGGGTTATTTTTTTCCACTTTTACTGTTCTTCTAGACTTAATGATAAAGTGGGATATATATTTTACAGTCCACCCATAAGTGCAACAAAGTCAGCAAATGTCCCATCTTTTTCAGCCAGTTTTTATTGGCAAAGCAATATTTCGCAACTGCCACCATCTGACAGCACAGTTGTAATTGGCTTTCAAAAGAAGTGGTTAAGATTCTACAACAGGTAGGAAATATAGTACTGGAAAGTTTGGTATAAAAGCTGGGGGGGGGCAGCTGTGACAGTTGCATCGAATGAGACCAAATCTGTGGTCCGATCTCACCAGGGAGGACCTCACAGCGGGGACGCTACAGTGGTCTGCCATATTGGTAAGCACCAGATCCAGGATGTTGGCACCCCTTGTGGGGGTGTCAACCAGCTGATCGAGGACACTGGAGTTAATGAAGTCAAGGAACCTTGGGCAAGTGAGTTTGAGCAAGAATAATTTACCCAGTCAATGGATGGGTAGTTAAAGTCGCTCAAAACAATAGTGTTTGGATGCATCTTGATAGACTTAAGTAGATCCAAATAGGCAGAGTGGGTGTCCCGATTCACAGAGGGCGTCCTGCAACTGGCAATAACTTGAACAGGTGTCCTACCAACAGTTAATTGCACCTGAGGTGTCTCCAAGGAATCATACTGTTTAACCAATCTGGAGGAGTATTTATCTTTAATGAATACTGATACACCGCCTCAGTTAGCTTTCATGCCTTGAGCTTGAGGTTTGAATATGTGGAAGGAGGTGTAACCCGGTAAGGCAGGAGTGCTCTCCACAGCCTTGAACCAGGTCTCTGTGGCTGCACAAATGTCTGCATATTCCATAGTGAGGACAACTTCCAGTGAGTGCAGTTTTGTGTTGAGACTCCTAGTGTTTAGCAGTATAACCTTGAGGTTGTTTTCAGATGGAGTTTTTAAGTTGGGAATTTTGTCATTGAGACACTGTCTAAAAAAGGCACAATGTAGGGTGGCAAGAGCCTTAGCCAGTAGCCGAAATCCGAGGGGTGACAGATGAAGACCATCTCTGGCAAAACACTGGGGTCTGTCAATCATGTCATCCCAGGCTGACAGATAGTGGATCCCCTTAGAATGACACAAGAAAATAAGCCAATTATTGAAGTCAGTCATTTTCTGTTTGTATTGAGGCATCATCCTAGGTGAAGGTAAAATGCTGCTTAAAGCTAGGGACATAAATGCTTGAGACACACAGTCCATGAGCTCAGTCATGTCTCTCTTCATATAGCCCACAGATGTACGTCTCAAATCATTCACACCAACATGGGATTATGACAGAGTCATAACAGTACCTACCTGTTGTTGAGAGAGCTGAGTGCATATGTGATATGGCATATCCTGGTACCTGACAAGACAGAGGACTGCAACCTTTTCCTTATCCAGCCCAGTGACAGGAACATCAGTGTCTCTCATGATGGAATCGCCTATGACTAATATGTTTGATTTTGTGTTCTGCCTTAAGTGTTTGACCGGTGAGACACTGGTGCGTGAACTATTATGTGTAACACATTCTGCAGAAGAATTATGTGTAGGTTGCTTGTGTTTGGGAGGACTCTGGTGTTTAGGTATGTTTCTGGTAAGGACCACTGCATATGTAGGCTGTGTGTGATGTGGGTTTGGGTGGAGTAGGAAGTGAGGTGTGCATGCTGGCAAACTGGCTCATTTTCATATGTACTGACTAGTGTGTTTGAGAGCATGGATTCAAGATTATTAAACATTAGCTGGATTTCTCACACGTTGTGTTTGTGTGGACTAGTAGTAAAGGGTTGTTGGTGAACATGAAGCATTTGCTACATTGCCTCAGAATGCCCATATCGGCCAAGCTGGCTGGAGAAACTGTGGGAAATAGTCTGTCCATAGTGATAGGTAAATTTATATGATCAAGAAAAGAAGTCACACTTAGGAGTGGCTAGTGGGCGAGAGGTGCGTTTGCACCTCTGAGACTAGACGGTGTCCCTGAATGACCTGACACGTACCTCCCTGGACTACATGAAGAGAGACATGGAGTTGTTCTCCGATCTTGTAGCCCAGGCAGGTATGACCCTAGCCCTGAGTAGCATCCTGCAATCATCCAGAATGATACCACAATACAAGGACAAAATGATTGACTTCAACAATTGGCTAAGCTTCTGGTGTCATTCTAAGGGGATCCAGTATCTGTCTGCCTGGGATGACATGATCGACACACCATGGTGCTTTGCCAGAGATGGCCTGCACCCGTCGCCCTTGGGATTCCGGATACCGGCTAAGGCTCTTTCCACCCCTTTTTTAGGCAAGGTTCAAATGACAAATTCCCCACCATAACAGGTACAAGCAAGCAAAATCTAAGGGAAATGCTACTCAATGCTAGAAGTCTAAACCTCAAAATACATTCACTCGAGGCACTCCTTAAAATGGAGAACATCGACATATGTGCAGTGACGGAGACCTGGTTCAAGGCTCCAGAGAGCACCACTGCATTACCAGGCTATAATTCGGCCACCAAGCCTGGACCGAAACACTAAAGGCGGAGGCGTGTCCATATTCATTAAGGATATCCACACCTCCAGGCCAGTTGCTCAGCATAATGCATCCGAGATTATCCAATTGCAACTAACTCTCGGCAAGACCACAATCCAAACTGTAACTTGCTACAGATCCCCAACCATGCCAGAGGATTCCCACTCATTTATTGATGCACTGGAAAATATTAGGGTACAACTCAACACCCTAATAATGGACGAATTTGACTACCCCACCACTAACTAAGAAAACTACTCATATACCAACTCTTTTTGCTCAACATTTTCTGGAATTCATAAATTCCAATGCCTTGGATCAACTTATACACTCCCCCACCAGGGGCAGCAATATCCTACACCTGGTCATTACCAACACGGGCGACCGGTGTTCCACACCAGAGGTCAACTCCTCATTGGTCAGATCAGACCACAAGCTAATCACCCTAGACATCCACATCCCGCCCTCACCCCCATTAGGGAAACTACTGTAAAATATTTCTACAAAGCCAACTTCATAATTCTTAAGACAGAAGTGACAAACTTCATGACACCCATGCAGATGGACAATAGAAGTAAGACTGCTGAATGCTACACAAATGCACTTTATAAGCGCTTACATGAGTTCATGGATCATCCTATCCCTACTAGAACCAAGATACTATCCTCAAAAAAAGGAAGCCAATCTGGTGATCCCTTGCCATAAACAAACTCTACAACAGAAGAAAGAAACTGTTGCAAAAAAAAGAGTAAAATCCCATGACTGGTGGAACTCCCTTATCAGACTCAGTAAGAAGCTGAGATCCCTCATAAAATCCTCCAAAGCTAGTTACGAAAACAAAATTGCCACCGATTCTTAAGACAACCACAAAGCATTCTATAACCATGTCAAGAATCTCAATGGCAACACTCAGATCTGCTCTGAGTAACGGCACAATGGCACTACATATACAGAACCAACTGATATTGCCAACATCCCAGCAGATAGGTTCGGTGCAAACTTTACCCCCCTCTCATCACTTTACCCCTCTCTCATCCCCTAAGGGGCCCATCTCTATAATGGAAGAATGCAAAGTTCCTGTAATCACGACTGCACAGATAAAAACCACACTCTCCAAAGCCAAGAACACAGCATTCATGGGACCTGACAACATCCCAGGCTGCCTTCTACATGAAGTACGGAATGAACTGGCACACCTAAGCACCATGTTCAAGCATAGTCTCACCTCAGGCTTTGTCCCACTGAATGGCACACAGTGACGGTTATCCCACTTTACAAAGGGGGAGCCACATGGACCCTGATAACTACCACCCTATTAGCCTAACGAGCCTGGTCTGCAAGGCGATGAAACATATCATCACGGAACTTTCAAACAAAGACATTGGTAATCTCCAAACTCTGGACCTCACCCAGTTCGGGTTTGTAAAAGGCAGATCATGTCTCCTAAACTTGACAGACTTCTTTGAAGCAGTCACCAAAGCCGTAGACAAGGGTAAGGTGGTTCACACAGCCTACCTAGATCTCGCCAAGGCTTTTGACACCATCCCCCACTCTGGAATTATAGATAAGCTCACTAAACTAGGTATAAATCCCTATGTCACAAGAAGGGTTGCCAACTGGCTCACTGACAAGAACCCACACTGTGAAAGTAGCAGACTCCAAATCTGACTTCACACCAGTGAAAAGTGGAGTACCACAAGGTTCAATCCTGGGTCCTCTCCTGTTTGGTATCTACTTTTCTGAAGTACAAGCCAACACAAAAGGTCTTTGGCTAACAAAGTTCACAAATGACTGCAAACTAGGTGCCATAACTGAAACTCCTAACGATGTGGACATCCTACAAAAAGGGCCTAACTGAGACAGATGCCTGGTGTCAAAGCCATGGCCTCAAGCTCAATGCCAAAAAGTGCACCGTCAACCCCTTTAGTAAAAACTCTGTACCCATGAGCTAACACATAGATGGGTGTCTACTTAACACCGAAAGTGTGATAAGAGACCTTGGGGGACACAGGTGGACAGTAGTCTCTTCTTTGATAATCACATCGCCACAGTAATCACGAAATCCTTCTATGTGGCACACCTCATCACAAAAGGATTCTCATGTAGGAATAAAGAGGTCATTCTACTCATCACTCATTAGACCCATTATAGAGTACAACGCCCCTTTTGGTATGTACCTCACAAGACATCTACAACAACTGGAAACGCCGCAGAAATACCTCACAAAAGGAGGATTACTGGCCTCAAACAGATGCCCTACGCAGACCATCTCAAAAAACTCCAGCTTTACTCAGAGGTGACCTCTGCCTAACATACAAAGCTATGTCAAACCCAGAGCTGTTGGACATGCTCCACTTAAAGAAATCCCAATCCCTCTGAGCTGCACGTTCTAGGGACCTTATCCTTGTTGCCACAATAAACAGAACATGCTGGAGGGATAGATTCCTGTCCCAGAGACTTCCCATACTGTGGAACAAACTACCTATCTATATCAAACAAAGCTCCTCATTAGCACTCCAAGAAAAATCTTGATGATTGGATGGGAAATAGGAAATTTACCCTGGGGATCACCTCTGTGGCTCTGCTCGACAGGGGCACAGGAAAATAATTTTCTTGGCCAGGGTACCTTTTTGGCTAGGCTTGTATAAGACCTAAGGCCGATAGCATACTACTTACCTATGAACCTATGATAGTAGAGAAGGGTCGCGAGAAACCTCTGGAGGACCACAAGCAAAGTGCCAAATTTAACAAACAAAACATGTGCATCTATAACCATTAACAGTAACCATCGCTATGCGTCAGTACACGATGAAGCACTACACACAAAGTGCAAATGCGGGGCTTAAAAAAAACAAAACCATAACAAAACAAGAAAATAACCCACACAGGACTCTACTCACACAAGGGTGCAGAAAGGCCTTCACCAACAAGGGTGGCTTAAAGTTGATGCTCAGAAGTTACAAAACAGAGACACAGAAAATAACAAACTTGGAACTGGGCAGTACTACAGCTGAACTAGTACAGTGAACAGTAAAATGTGACAAAAAATAGTTCAGACAATTCAAACAGTGGAATGCAAATACAAATTAAAAGTGCAACATTAGAGCAAAAGCAGGCAGTTAGTTGAAAGCAATGGATGCCTCAGACATTTCAGTATGTCAGTGAAGAGCAGGTTTTAGTGTTCAAGTGATACCAAACAGTCTAAATTCAGCAAGTCTGAATCTAACTTACTCTATAAAATGGAGAAGTACTAGAAATTCAAAGTGCATAAAATCAGTTACAACAGCAGAAAGCAGTTTAAATAATGCAGTAATTCACCAGCAATTCCCAGCATAGAAGGGTGTAGGCCATAGTCTCCCACCACAAGAGTCTAGACCACAAACCTTCCTAATGTAAAATAACTGGTTTAGATGTGCAAGTGCTTAAGCCAGAATGCTTAAGCCAGAACTAAGACACTTTAGAATAACAGGCACAATAGGCCTTCAACCGGCAATTTCCAGTTAGAAGGGTGTAAGGCTATCCTCGAGGTCCTGCCACAAGAGTTTAGACCACAAATCATCCTAATGTAAAGTAATAGGTATAGAACCCAAGCGCTTACACCAGAATAAAGACACTTAGAATAACAGGCACAATAAGCCTTCACCAACAATTCTCAGCTTAGACAGGTGTAAGCCACAGTCTCCTGCCACAAGAGTCCAGACCACAACCATAATTCTCATCCATACCGAATATATCGGTTTTTATGGGTTTGAGGTCCAAATAATGGGGTGCCATGATTCCAGAGTGACACCCCTTAATTTCCGAATTTTCCGGCTTTTTCTTTTTAATTTTTTTTTCAGACTGACATCATCGCACAGAGGTGTGCACAGTGACGTCAGCTTCGTGAGCAGCCTGCCAGGCTATCGGAATTTGCTGAGGGCTGCTCTGGGCTGAGTTTAGTTTGCAGGCCTGCAACAGAGTAGAGAATGAGATAGGGTCTAAAGAAAGGGGTGGGACAGATGAGCCAGAAGCCTGAGCAATGAGTAGCGGACTTAACCGGTAAGAAAAAAAATGTACACACCTCAATGTAGTCCATATACGTCCAGCTACACCACTGTTGAGGTGCCCCATAACAGCCGGGTCAAAATTAACCTTTTGGGACCTGACTCGAGCCACTGTTACTTAGAGGGCTCCTAAACTTCAAAATCCCAACGAAAAATAGTATAATATGCAAGTAACAACAACAAAAAATACATATGTAACAGCTGACTAACGTTGGTTAATTAAAAAAAACATACGGGAAGGCAGCAAACCAGAATCAATCCTTGTTATGGTGAAATATTCAGTGATTTCTATTTTTGGTTACTAATACTTAGTTGCATCGTTTGGAAAGCAAAAAAGGATTCCCTGGTTGGGCGTAGCGTTATTATTTACTTTATTTATTTATCATTTGTTGACCGTGAAAGTCCGACTAGGTTCCACAGAGCCTGTTTTCAGCAGAGGCCCGGGGAGAAATGCTCCAGATGCATGTCTTTGGAATTATGGAATGAAATATTACCGTCTGATGACTCACACAAAACTTGTAAATTAAGTTCTCAGTCGTTTTTCTGCTTTGAAAAAGCTGTCCTGCAGATGACATAAAGTGACTAACGCATGTTAAGAGAGATTACCCAGCTGAGAACAGAATGACTAGCACTCTACCAGATTGCAGTCTCACTGCAGTATGTACACAAGTTTTTGGTGTTACTTTGGGACAGAGCAGCAGTGTAGCACACCAGCTAGAGTTCTCTTTAAAATTCTTAGAAAATAATTAAGCAGTCTTTACATCAGTAACTGTTTTTTACTGCTCCCAGCCCTTCTGCCTGTAGCTGTTTGTTTATACTTGAGTGGAATCTTTCTCTTTTTATGTGTTGTTGTGTGTGAGGACTTTTACACTGACAGCTGAGGTTTGATGCTCCACTCTGCTTAGTCATGGTGAACTCATAGTTTCCCTCGCTATAGATAATACATATCACCACTATGGAGGAGGCAGCGCAGATCAGATTGATACCAGTTTTGTAAGTACACTGCTTGTAATGATTGCATATCTCTTACATACTTAACCAAAGGGCTGTTGCATATGTGTGACATGGTGTGCATTTGTAAATGTGCTACCTGCCTGTTTTACTAAATCTGTTCGTGGAGAGAAGGGTGCTACGTTGAGAAAAAGGAATAATAATAAAAAAAATGGCCAAGTCAAGACATTGTGTAAAAATGTGTACGTACTTAAATAAACTGTGGTATAACGGTAGAGGGTTTTCAAGAGTGTAAGCAGATGCCCACACATTTGTTACGTCATAGGAAGTTAATCGGCCATCCCATGCGTATTTGAACTTAAAATATTATACACGCTATTTTTTTTGGTGTTGTGAACATTTGTTTTGCTATTGTGCAATGTTGACTGTCCTAATACAGAAACAAGTGGAAGTCTGGAATATTCCTTAACTCTTCAAATCTTGTGTTGGACACTATACATATTTGTGTAGAGAGTACTGCTTATTTCATAGCAGCAATAAATCAGTGAATTTTGCCTCCACTGAAATTAGGCACTTACTTGCATTTATGTTGATGAAGCAATACAACTTTTTTTTATCTTTATCTGCCTCTGTACTGTTTTATTCTAATGGACAGTAGGATATACATATAGTCTTCACGCTGGAAGTTGGATTTAATTGACCTGCATTTTTATGTTGTTCTTTTTTTGGAAGTTTACTAGTTATTTTTGTGTCAAAACAAATTTTTTTTTAACCCGACTGTTAACAACAGCTACTTTGAGTAATGATTATTACTACCTTACATCGGGATTACTTATTTTGAAGGCATGTGTTGCAGAACCCATGAACCTTCTTCATAACTGTTAGTGTGAAAAAAAAATAGTCATGCTTTGAATTTCTGGTCTTTGGATGTGTAGATTCTTGTGCAAGACATGTCTGTATGCACACTGGTCGGGTTATGGCAACAACTACTTTATTTAAGCATTAGTGTGTGTGTGTGTGTGTGTGTGTGTGTGTGTGTGAGTGAGAAACAGCTTTTTAATTCAAATGTTACACTCAGTAAGCAGGGTGGTTATGGCAGCAGCTATTTTATTTAAGCATTAGTGTCTGGCTTCCAATGAATGGGAGTTTCAAGGGCAGAGAAGTTTTAATGCCAAGTCTATTTTCATTCTAAGACTATATTGCTTTGTTTAGCAGATGTCTATTAGTGTTTGTGCTATAAAATGTAGAATAAGTTTTAAATGAAATCCAAATAATCATTGTAGAAGTAAAGCAGTATGCATATTCCAGAGTTTATGGTAAATGGGGTGAAATAGCCAAGTAATGAGACATTAGAATGGCTGCAGTGCAGGGGGACCCTGGGGCCATATTTTGGTTGTCTGTTCTTCAGTTTGCTTTTGAAAGTTGGTTTCCCACAACTCCACTGAAGTGGGTGGGGTTACATAATTAGGTATGCAAATTTTATGTTAATCAGCACACAGATTTGTACCTATTTTTCATGGGCCTTTGTCCAGATTTTTGATATTTTCAGGTTGATAAGTATGGCCCCAACCCTCCCAATGTAAAGTAACTGGTTTGGAGCCCAAGTTCTTAAACGGGAACTAAGACACTTAGAACAACTGGCACAATAGGCTGTCACCCAGCTCAGAAGGGCAGAGGCTACTCTTTCCTTTCACAAGAGTGTAGAACACAAACCTTGCTTATGTAAAATTACTGGCCTAAAGCCCAAGTCCATTAACCAAAACTAAGAGAGAGTAAAAATTACAATTTAATCAGGCTACTGACAAGCAGTAATAAATGCAGCAGAATAAATGCCAACTAGACACAAAAACAGTAAACGCACTTGAATAAAGTTTATTTTTTTAAGTAAGTAGGAAGGGAGGAAACAGAAGATAATTCAAAGTTAAGAAACTAAAGGACACAAGCAAGGGTTTAACTTAATTTCTGAAGATGTATATAGCTTTGTGTTTGTTCTATGTTAAAAGGGGATTGCGGTGTTTTGAATATGTATTTTTTTTTAGGATTTTCATTAAAACAAAGAGTCTTGAAACGTGACATATGTTCAAAAGGAGAAGAGAAGAAACAACTGTATAAAAGATCAATGATCATTCAAAAAACCTGCCAAGTATAATGGGTACAAATAATAGCTTTTTAACAAGATGGCTAAGCAATCCATAATATCTTGGAATGTAAACGGCTTTATGGGAATAGACAAAAAAGGGAGTTGTTGTTTGTCTTTCAGCTTTTCCCAGTTAGGGGTTGCCACAGCGGAACTCCAGTCTGCTAAAAGGTTCATAGGTTCATACTGGGCTATCTGCCCTAGGGCATTTATAAGCCTAGCCAGAGTGTGTTTGGCTTTCGCCACCCATTTTAAAATGAATTTTGCTATGCCCTTTTTCGAGGTTAGTATACTGTGCCTCTGTCTAACAGTGACACAGAAGTGATACCCGGGGTAAACCCATGATCCCCCATCCACTCATCAAGATTCCTCTTGAAGAGAGGAAATGAGGGACTCTGCCTAACCTGGACTGGGATTTTATTCCAGAGTGAAGGGAGCCTCTGGGTTATGAATCTGTCCCTCCAGCATGTCCTATTTATTTCAGTGCTGAGGTTCAAGTCTCTCGAGCGCATAGCTCGATGGGATTTAGAATTTCTGAGGTGCAGCATGTCCATTAATTCTGGGTTGGACATGGTTTTATACATCAGGCACAGATCGCCTCTGAGCAGGCGGTATGCCACTGAGTAGAGCTGGAGTTTCTTTAACCGGGCAGCATATGGCATCTGTTTGAGCCCTTTGATCCTCTTGGTTAGGTACTTTTGGGGTCTTTCCAGTTGCTACAGGTGTCTGGTAAGGTACATCCCAAAAGGGGCATTGCACTCAATTATGGGCCTGATGAGGGATGAGGAAAGAGGCACGATGACCTCCCCTGATCTAGATGTGAATCCATTCATGATTAGGTGGGCTATATAAAATGTTTTTCTAACCACTTTGGCCACGTGGTTGTCAAATGAGAGATTGCTATCAACTTGGGTCCCCAAGTCCCAAATTACTTCTTCCGTACTTAATGGATTACCACCCATGTGGTAATTTGTGGGCACTTTGTTTTTGCCAAAGGGGATGACTATACACTTTTTGGTGTTTAGCTTGAGGCCACGGCTCTGGTACCAGTTGTCTGTTTCTATGAGGCCCTTTTGGAGGATGCTTGTGTCGGCTGGAGAGTCGATTATAGCGCCCAGTTTGCAGTCATCTGCGAACTTGGTCAGCCACAGTCCTTCCGTGTTTGCCTGTACCTCCGAGAAATATATACCGAACAGGAGAGGTCCCAGGACTGAGCCCTGTGGGATGCCACTTGTAACTGGTTTGGAGTCTGACATGGCTCCAGCAATTCTAACCATGTGGGTTCTGTCCTTGAGCCAGTTTGCAACCCATCTAGTGACATAGGGGTTTATATTTAAGCTGGTGAGCTTATCTATAATGCCCGAGTGGGGTATTGTATCGAAGGCTTTTGCGAGGTCGAGGTAGGCTATGTGGACCACCTTCCCCTCGTCAATGGCCTTGGTGACTGTTTCAAAGAAATCAACCAGGTTTAAGAGGCAGGATCTGCCCTTAACAAAGCCGAACTGGGTAGGATCCAGTGTCTGTAGGTCCCCAATATCTTTTTTTATGAGGTCCATGATGATCCTTTCCATAGCTTTGCAGACCAAGCTAGTCAGGCTTATGGGGCGATAGTTTCCAGGATCCGTTGAGGCACCACCTTTGTGGAGAGGGACCACTGTTGCTGTACGCCACTCTTTGGGTACATATCCTGTGGTAAGGCTGAGATTGAACAGTAGTTTTATGTTTGGGTTTAGCTCTTCTTGGAGTTCATGTAGGACGCAGCCTGGGACACCGTCTGGTCCCATTGATGCTGTGTTTTTTTGCTTTGGAGAGGGCGGCTCTTACCTGAGCATCTGAGATGTCAGGGGGGCAGCACTCTGCTGGGATAGATATTTGCCCTTTTGGTGGGGGAGGGAGAAGTTTGCACTGAACCTGTCAGCTAAGATGTTGGCAATGTCTGTGGGTTCGGTGTATTTCTTGTCATTTTGGACTAATTCTGAGCATATCTGGGAATTCCCACCCAGGTTCCTAACATAACTAAAGAAAGCCTTGTGATTATCCTTAGTGTCCTGTGCAATTTTTCTCTCGAAGCTGGCCTTAGACGATTTTACGAGTGCCCGTAGTTTTTTGCTAACACTGATCAGAGATGCCTTCCCTTTTTTGCATTTTGCTCTATCATGTAGTAGCTTCCTCCTTCTATTATATAGTTTGTTTATGGCTGGGGTCCACCAGACAGGACGCCTGCCTTTGGAGGATTGGGTCTTGGTTTTATTTGGGATTGCATGATCCATGCATTCCTGAAGGTGTTCATAGAATGCATTTATAAAGGATTCTGCGGTCTGGGCAGATTTTCCACAGGCCCGGGCTTTAAGGATTCCACCTCGGTTTTGAGGAGTGTGAAATTTGCTTTAGAGAAGTTTTTCACTGTGGTTTTCTGGGCAGGGGGTGAGGTCGGGATGTGAATATCCAGTGAGATTAGTTTATGGTCTGATCTTACCAGTGAGGGATACACTTCTGGTCTGGAGCACAGAGTCCCCATGTTGGTGATGATCAGGTCCAGTATGTTTTCCCCTCTTGTGGGAGTGGTAACAAGTTGTTCCATAGCATTTGAGTTTATAAATTCTAGGAACCTTTGAGCTAGGGTGTTGGAGCTAGAGTAATGCTCCCAGTCTATGTTTGGGTAGTTAAAGTCGACCAATATAATGGTGTTTGGAGAGACCTTCATATTTTCCAGTGTTCTCAGGAAGGCCGAGTGGGGTTCCTGGGTTTGGGAGGGTGGTCTGTAGCAGGCTATAAACTGGAAGGCAGTTTTACCCACTGTTAGGTGCACATGGATAGTCTCTGATGCTTCGTGCTGTGCCACCAACCTGGAGGTGTGGGTATCTTTGACGAATATTGATACTCCCCCTCCTTTTCTGGTTCAGTCCATGTTTTGGGGCCGAAAAGCATGGTATGAGGTATAACCTGGTAGTGCTGGACTGCTCTCGGGAGCCTTGAACCAGGTTTCTGTTACTGCACAGATATCGATGTTCTCCATGCTAAGGAGAGTTTCGAGTGCATGCATCTTGAGGTTTAGACTTCTGGCGTTGAGTAGCATTACTCTTAGTTTCTTATCCCTTGCGATACCTATGGAGGTGGGTTTGTCTTTCGAGCCTTGCCTAAAAAAGGCATAATGGGGGTAGCAAGAGCCTTTGCCAATATCCGAAAGCCCAGGGGTGACAGGTGCAAGCCATCCCTAGCGAAGCATCGTGGCTTGTCGAGCATGTCATCCCAGACTGACAGGCATTGGATCCCCTTGGAATGACACCAATACTTAAGCCAATTGTTGAAATTGATCATCTTGTCTTCATATTGTGGCATCATTCTTGGTGAGGGTAAGATGCTACTCAAGGTCAGGGTCATACTGGCCTGGGCCACATGCTCAGAGAGCTCCTCTATGTCTCTTTTCATGTAGTCCAGGGAGGTATGTCTCAGGTCATTCACACCAGCATGGACAATGACAGAGTCATATTTGTACTTGCCTTGGAGTGACCCGAGTGCTTGTGTTAGGTGGTGGATCCTAGCGCCCGACAGGCAGCTCACTGTGACCTTCTCCTTGTTCAGCCTGGTGAGCGGGACGTCAGTGTGCCTGACGACAGAGTCACCTATTACAAGTGTATCAGGTGTGTTGTTTAGCCTTAAGGGCTGTGACTGTTTGGCACACTGGCTTTGTGAGCTATGTGTTGCACGTGTTTTGTTTTGGGGTAGCGGTTGCTAGGGTGTCTGCTTTGGAGGTCTCTGCTGCTTAGGCAGATTTTTATTTAGAGCCTCTGAGCATGTTTTTATGTGTTTATGTGTTTGGTTTGCTGTCGTGGTAGGTCTATGTGAGACTGGAATTGTAGTGAGTGTGGTTTCCTTCCGTCCAACCTTCAACAAAGGCACGCCCATTTACGCATGTCTTTCGAATGCCCATACAACCGTGGGGAGGACATGCAGACTCCACACAGAAGGCACTCCCCACACTCTAGCCGAGAATCGAACGGGAGAACCTCTTGCTGTGAGGCAACAATGCTACCGCTGCACCACCATGGCTATAATAGACAAAAAGGGAGTACTGAACTGTATTAAGAAATACAGAGTGGAAACAGCAATACTGCAGGAGAGACATTCGGAAAGAAATGAGCATGTTCAGCAGAATATCAGGGAGAAAAGAAAAGGGGAGAATTATACTAATTGTTAGAGGGGCTCTAATAGTAATAGAGGAAGGGGAAAAACAATGGAAATGGAAGATGGGTGGTAGTAAGGGGCTACTGGCAGGGGAGGAAACTTCAAAGAATTTGTTTTCCTCAGGTCGATAGCAATGTTGGAGGTGTGATGAAGGAGTAAATGAGAACATGTGTTTTGGAAGTGCAGGGAGTTGGCAAATTTTAAAAATACCCCTATAAAGTCTCTGTCAGAAATACTTTGAGAGCAAATGGCAGTGATGAAGGAATTTTTTTTGAGCTGGGACACAGGATCTGCAATACCAATATAATAATCTATGTGTGAGGCAGTGAGCATTATCAGAGAGATAAAATAACCGGAAGAGGGATCTTTAGAAAAGGGAATGAGAAAATTACACAGAAATAAACAGAAGTTGAATGAAAAATACATGCAGAATAATGTTCAGGAGGAAGAGGAATGAGGTTTAAGGGAAGTAGAAATTCAGCAATTTATGTAATATTGGACTGATGAAAATGAAAAAAATTTATAATGAATGTAAATGGAACAAAATTAATAAGGCTTGTTTTTCTTTTCTGTTAATGAATATTTGCCTATGTCTTACATGATAACTTAATAAAGGTGTTTAAATAGCACAGGAGTTGGATTTAAATTAACCTAACTAAAGAGATGCCACACCGGGGACCTTTGGAAGGTCTAACAGTCATACCTCTGAAATAGAAAAAGGAAAAGATTTCAGAGGGCCAGGCTAATCAAATGAGGGCCCTTGACAGACCACAAACCCACCTCTTACTGATGCAAGGCACCCAGCCAGAATACAGGGCAACAGAAACTCTTATCTAAGCAGGACCCAGCCAATGTTAGGCTTAGAAGGTCAGGGTCAGGATCTTAACAGAGATGGAGAGAGAGACCTGACATAACAGATAGCCACTGCACGTCCCACAACTGCAGAGTTGTGTGACAAGATTTTGGAATAAATCAACCAATATACACAGAGTGGAGTTTTGTACCTCCTCTAGGCATGCAACATCCCAAACTGTTAACTACAGGTGACAGGTATTAAAACAGTACAAACAAAAATATATCAATACCATGACTCACCACTGCAAATTAAGATGCTGGAATGAGGTTCTGGATCCAAATATTTCTTATGTAAAAAAACAAGAACTTGAGAGTGGATATCTTGCTTCTTTCTAAAAATCTGGAACAATGTTATTTAATCTTACTATTACAGGGTAGCGCATAGTCTCACTGGTTAAGATCTTTGTTTCAAAGCCCCATTGTTTAGGATTCAATCCTGATCTCTAGTCACTGTTTGGAGTTTGCATGGGTTCTCTCTGTGGACATGTAGTATATGAGCACTTCAGCAGACAATCTACCAGCATTTACCAGTCCTTTAGGCACAGGTCATGGATGAAAAGGGCCCAAGACCAGTTAATTTACCTGGTTAACAAATGCAAATTAAAACTATGCCATATATTCACCCAACTCCAACATTACTAGGACCCATAAATTCCTTGCTAGTGGTGACCGAGCCCTAGAAAACAAACTGCCACAAAGCACCAAACGTTTAAAGCATTAGGGAAGGAAAGAAAAATTGGCAAACACACCAGCCACTCATTTACTCAATTCTAGATAAGATTTTCTTTAGATAAATTTTAGCTTGCCATTGGAAATGTTTTTCACAGATCTCATCAAAATGCCAATATTCATGTCTAGTGAGAGGCTAGTCTTTCCTCTAATAATCTCCGCCTCCACTGTAATCACATTCCACTTCAGGCAGATCAGGAAAGCAGAACAGCTTAAGATACCTGCTAAATGTTTTAAAGCCTTCATAAATAATCTCTGCTATCCCTGTAGCCTTCCATAATCCAATGTTAATACAATTTTCTAACCATTTCCATTCATATTAGTACCATTTCTGTCTTTCTACATACTCTCTTGGTTAAGAATTTGAGCTTGCTCCATCTGCATCCTATTTAGACTCAAGTCCGTGAAGTTAATCAGCAAACCTGTTCATCAGCAAGCCCCCCCCCCCCAATTCATTACACAAAGAAAATCTTATGATGACTTATTTTTTCCTGGTTTGCCTGCTCCGACATATTTAACAAAATAAATGAAAACATTTACACAGGAAGAAGTTACCTAACAAAAAAAAAAATGTCAGATGCTTCACAGCAGCAATTGAGTGAATTTCCTCAGCTGTTCTGAAAGGGAGATACATAGGTTCATAGGCGTGTACTAGGCTAATGGCCCTAGAGCCTTTACAAACCTAGCCCAAAAAAAAAAAAATTGCCCAGGCACCGTGCCACCCAATGCTAGTTCACTAGGGCAACTGGAATGATCTCATAGTTCACAATGCTCAAACGAATTAAGCAACTACTACTTGAAAGCTTAACCACCACTGTAATGTTCTTCAATAGATCAGCTGAAATACCAAAGAGGAAAAAAAAACTTCTAGTAGAAAACTAACTTCTAAACAGAAGTAGCCCTTGTCATACATGAAACTCATGTATGACTACAGATAAACAAATCAGCAAATAAAAGCTTGGAAAGAGAAGAAAAGACACGTTCTTACGTTGAATAATAAAGCTGACAGCTGTTTGATGGCTTTTGTTCTGCGGTGAAACTTCCAAGTATCTTAGTATTGTTCATGGTCCCTTTATATGTAGGGATTGGAACTGTTTTGGAAAAACAAATAGTTTGCTCGGAAGGGCATAAATAAAATTACACTTTGGCTGCTACTACTAATGGATACTTATGACTGAATGCATACACCCGTGTACTACTCCATTAATCAGGATGCTTTAGGCAAGAATGCCTCGGACAGAATCTTTCATAGCATGGAAGATAAGTTACAGACCGTCTAGAGGAGCGGTCTTAGGTATATTTAAGAAAATGAGGTTGCCGAGCCCAGCTGTCCTCTTAGTGATGAGGCTCTGAATCCCCCCCAGAAGAATCAGATGTCTTGTCAACAGACTGAAGAAGAAGGGGGCTTAACATTCTTGGAGTCTTTGAATAATCAAAGCATTTGCACGGTTTGTGTTTTAAGTAGTCACTGAACGGCATGAAATGTTACTTAAAACTAACTAAAAAAGACAGCAGTGTATGCATGTAAAATCAATGCAGTGACATGAGCTTAAGGGAGAAAGAGGCATGCTTGATGTAACTTTTACAGATGAGCACTGCATTGTGGGATACCTAGAGGCAGACTAAACAATCAGTAACTTCAAGATGCCAGACCTCATGTGGTCAGACTCAGAAATTATGTATAAAAATATTTAAAAACCTGTAAATAGTCCTGGAGTGGTGTTAAAATGTAGATAACACCAAACCATGATGAAATAAACATGTTTTCTGAGTCTGTCGGTGCGGTTCTCCTTTAACATACACTCAAGACTCTGATCAGCAAGCAAGCCAATCACAGACCTGTGCAAGAGATGCCCTCCTTGTTAAGATTAAGGCCTCATACAATGTGAACATTATTTAATTGTTGAAACACAAAATGCCACTGGAAATCCAGACCAGTTATTAAACAGAGACAAGGTGCCAATACAATGCAGACACTACCAAGAATGTCACTGTATTGTAATTTCTATATTTTTATGGGAAGGAAAATATATGGATGTGTTTTATGTAGATAAAACTTGTTAACTATATATCTGTTATGTACAAATGATACATATACGTTTATATATATATATATATATATTACACACATACATACATACACACACACACACATACATACATACATACATACATACGCACACAAGTCTACTTCTCGTTCGAAATGGCACTTGTTCGAACAAGAGAAGATCTCGAACAAGAAAAGATAAAGACCCACTTTAGCAAAAGTGCACTTTCGCAAAACTCACTTTACCGCTCTCAGACTGCATTTGCTCACTTAGTATATAAAGGTAGCGAGGGTCCGGTAAACAAAGACAGCTTAACAGGGGCCTGTGCCCCCCCCCTCGCTACTTATATATACTAAGTGAGCGAATGCAGTCTGAGAGCGGTAAAGTGAGTTTCGCAAAAGTGCATTTTGCTAAAGTGGGTCACGATCTTCTCTTGTTCAAACAAGTGGTGTAATTTCGAACAAGACAAGTAGACTCTATATGTATGTATGTATATACACACACACACACACACACACACACACACACACACATGAAAGAGAGAGAAAGAGACAGGTCACTTTCAAGCATACCAAGGTTACCCATAGGTCACCCTGGGAAGTATATATTTTCATGGAAGAAATGTAACAGTTTCATTGCCTTCTGTATTTTACACACATTATATACATTATATATATATATATATATATACACACACACACACACATACACACACATTATATACATACACTTGTGTGTGTATATATATACATATATATATATATATATATATATATAGACACACACACACACACACACACACACACACACACACACACACACTCTACAAAAATACAGGACTAGATGATTGCATTGTTGACTGGACTAGATGATTGCATTGTTGACTGATGTTATACCAGGCATTTTTTTTTTACATACTGTATTTTTTACATGCAAATAGTACTACATGTTTTGCACTGTTAACAGACATTATGCATATCACTGTTAAACAGTCAGATACACAATTACTTTGCATTGCTTAAATAAGGAGTAAAAAGCACTAATCACAATAAAAGATGCAAACCATGTTTGTACCACTGTTTCAAACCAGTTATTGAATGTTATCTGTTGAAGTGCTCTTGAATTAAAGCTTTTGCTGTAACTTAAAACTGCTTTTAGCACTGACAAAACTATATATTGCT
Source organism: Protopterus annectens (assembly GCF_019279795.1). Lineage (NCBI taxonomy): Eukaryota > Metazoa > Chordata > Ceratodontiformes > Protopteridae > Protopterus > Protopterus annectens. The sequence continues at coordinate 859,601,082 of NC_056743.1, read as the reverse complement.
TGGTACTTAGATCTGGTAAAGCTCTAAGAAGACCAGAAGAGCTCATCTCGTTGTAACTTAAAATGTTATTTAAAAAAGCAATATGAGCTTAAATCCAGTCTTTTTTAACAAAAATACAAAGTGATCTTTGACACAGATCTTCCTTAAGAATTTCGGACAGTCTATTACATGCAGATACCAATGGTAATCCTTCCAGTACAACTATTATCCGCTATATGTATGTGCATCTTATATAGGTTTGCTAATCAGATACGTGATCCTTTCTTGCCAGAACTCAGGCCACAAGGCAGACACAATTATAAACTACTTAAGAAAACATAACAGTTGTAAAATATACAATGCAGTTATGAGGCAGTTTGTCGTCATATCACAAAATACCAAAATCTTCAGGCAGACAGCCTAACAACAGCAATCATTTTGGACTGAATCTAAAATAATCAAACCCTAAAACAAAACTAACTGTTTCAGCTTGTCAGCCCTGCTTCCCAAAAACTCCTAATTTTATACACCAACTTTGAGACTGCACCAGAGTGAAAACGACAACGCCCCTGCTGCAACACAATCTTGTACAGAAAGCAGGCTGAAACACTGGAACAGAAAGTTCACTCTTATTCCCAACCATGAAAATAGTTTGCTATTATGAACAGAAATACTAATATATACGTACATGTACACACACACACACACTAATATACATATATATGTATGTATATACACATACAAACACATATATGTATGTATATGTGCACACACACATACTCACATAGAACACAAAATGTGTATGACTGACACACAGATGTAAACAAACTTTCACATACACGTGCATGTTATATACACATACGAACATACTATGCAGTGTGCAAAAAAAAAAAAAACACCACATACATATCTAACATACAAAGAGTGCACAAATAAAAAAAATATATAACTAGTGAAAAGGGGGGTGCACAACAGTGACTTAAAAATATCTAAGAAAACAAGTCCTTCTCCCACAGCTGTTGGTGGAGGCACATTTAACAGGATGGGAATGGATGAAAGGACATACTGCTGGTTTCTAGCTAAGAAAAGTAAAAAGTACACAAGTTTTACCTAGCAATTTTCATCCAGTTTTTTATCACTAGTCTCTTATATTTAATTATATTATGCCAAATTCTGGATTAAACCATAAATAAAGTAAACTGATACAGAATTCAGAATTATTTTGTTAACTGTTGCAATACAGTCCATCACACAAAATTCCAAAATTCATAATGAATTCCATTCTCACCCACTTCGTAGTGCTGTGACAATACAGTCAGAACAGAAACGATGTAAACACTCTTTTGTTGTCATAGTGTTTTTTAACATGTCCAGACAAATAGGACACATCAGTTCACTATGTAGGCTACGGGGTGAAACAGCAATCTCTGTGCCATCCATTATTGCTTCCTGAAGAAACAACGACAGTTTAGAGATTAAATAAACAGAAATGAATATACAAAGTTATGCTCAACAAAAGAGTAAAGTATTGCTAACTCAGTACTTACCTATGAACCTATAAAAACTTTGAAGACATAGTTAAATCTACCTGAAGCACTGCTAACCAAAAAAAGTAACACTAGTAAGACTAGTGTTACATTTAGTAAGTAGTAAGACTAGACATAAAAAAAATCTGAAATAGTAAGTACAGTTTACAGCAACACTGTTAGAAAACTACAGACATGTAACCAGTCCATTAAACAAAAAATGTCATTCAAATATTTATTCAGCCAGATTGAGATTCAAGGAGGAATTTATCCTAGCTAGCAGACTAACAATAAATATAACAGTACAAAATACAGTGCAGTGGAAACGTACACAAAACTATTTATCTTGCTGCCTAGAATGTTCCTTAACCAGTTTTAATTTTAATCAACAATTGCACAATAAATACATATTGTTGTACAGCATCACAAAAAAAAGTTCATTTAAGACCTATACTTGAAGTGCATTTGTGCAAGATAAGGATTACAAAACACTAGCAAAAAGGTTGCAAGTAAAACTGTTATCAAGCAAAGATCTAATTTTTGCACAGAATGCCAGGGGAATAAAATCAGCAAAGTCCATGTACCTGTGGTGTCCTGTGAAGTTCATACAAGCTTAGTTCCCAGGTTTTGCTGGGATTCTGCACATTAACCGGTGCTGCCATTGTGATGACTGGACTTTGGATACTTTAAAAAGAAAGGCTGCCAAAGTAAGGTAAATGGGTTAATCTACTCAATGACATTTACTTAATATAGTGTACCATATCCCAAGGAAAAGAACTAAACAAAAACTATATGACATCAGAAAGGAATCCAACAGCACTTCCCTAAAACATGCACTAAAAGGTAAAATAAGTAAGAAAATAAAGTTGGAGAGGCTAAGACAAGATTGCTAGTAATCACCCCCATGACAACTACAATGCAATTAAGGGAATGCTTTAGATGGACGCATTTATTACCGCATCACTTGAGCAGAGGACAGACAACCTTATGCAGTGTATGTTCTACAAAATTGTGCAGTGAATAAACTAGCACAATGGGCATTCCCTGGGAAAAGAGACTTGTGACAAAAAAAAAAAAAACAACTACTTGAATACTACGTACACAGTTCATAACACAGCTTTACAAATAACAGAAGTGCATGACAAAATAATTTTGTGAATGGGAAAAATAGCAAAACAGCAATCAAATGTACTTTTTTCTCCACCACCTCCTGAACAACATACATGTGCTATAACGACATTAAGTCTCTTCCAAAATAAACTCCGGGATATAAAAACAAAATAGCAGGATTCAAGAATACACATAAGAGTGGACTCCACCGAACTGTTAGTAAACTAAACTGTAGAATGTCAAGTCTAACTTTAATGATGTGTTTATCCTCTCAAACACCGTGACTACGAATTAATGATATTCTCTTCAGTTAATGCTAAGTCAGTCCACATGTACTCAGGGGAACCAAGCTTTTCTTTAGATCGTTTGATAAAGTGACAAAATATGTCACTAGTAACACCGATCATATCAATTGCTGTTATTATGCAACATTTGAAACAGAAAAAAAACATTCTCAATGTCATGGAAATTTGCTAAAAATCGCATACACATAACAATTATCACACTGCATTAACTTCCAGTACTTTTACTTGCAACAGCCATATAACCATCGCAGTGGTAATAACAATACATTAAATAATTTAATCTACCCCTTCCTCACTTATGAGGCACAACCAGTCCTTCTACCTAACATAAACTCATGTTGTGCCATAACGTTCACCAAATGGGCAGACAAAATTCTAACCTGCGTCCCATCAGCCCAGTATTTTGCTTTTCGAAACTACAACATCTCTATTGGATTGCTCGCTATTACTTCAATGTAAACACAAACGGCATCAATCACAACGCCATCTTGGAAAAAGTTTGCAGCAGATCTTCCGGTTCGACATCATTTCCTGGAAACGTAGTAGTAGTAAAGAGCGGGAGGGTAAGTAAATGTTTGTACATGCTTCTTCTTCTGCGTTAGTGATCTGAAAAAGTTGCGCTTTACAAAAATTATTGCCTGTGTAACATTTTCATGGTGTTGGGGAACTTTGCCTATCGTTTCATACATATTAAAAGTAAGTTAGGACAACGCAGGAGTTTTTTTTTATGTAATTGAAGAGTTTGGGGAACTCCACCCACCATTTTATGAAAAGAGTGAACAGAATTGCTTGTCTGCAGCCAATTTAATGTTGTAAATCACGCTTGGGAAAATACTGAAGTAAAACTTTCGTTGTACTTTGACAACGCAGTTGCTAATGTATTTTGCTCGTGTTAAGGTTTATGGCTGTAGCATGAAACTGTGAGTTGGAAGATACCTGTGTCTGACTTTAAAAGCGTGCCTCGTATGAAGACCTCTTACTCTTCAGCTTGAAGTGTATTATTACAGAATGCTTCAGTGACATGCCTAATATACCGCATTCTTAACATTGCGGATTTTTGTGTTGCAAGCTAAACGCACACCATAGCTCTGGACATCTTGGTACAAAAACATGGACAAAGCCCCCCCCCCCCCATAGGGTGAAATATTAAATTTTGTTATTATAAACTTAGAAAGTTGCTAAAATAAAAGTATTGTTTTAACCTGCATTTTCTGAAGACCGTTAAGTCTGAAGCTTAAATCTCTGTCATTATTTAGTGAATTCAGTCCTCGGTGATTTGCCACAAAATTCCAGAATTCCACAAATTTTATGAGGACTAGACCAACAATAAGAGGCAAAAATCTGGACAAGTGAGAAGCATGCCGCACACCCCATCACAGATTTAATTAAAAAAAGTCTCTGTATTGTAACAAGACTCTGTGTTCCATATCACAAGGACTTCACATTTTTATAGATTTATAGATTAGTACTAGGGCTACTGCCCCTTTGCCATTTTTTTTTTAGACAATTATCCCTTGAGACTCAAACCCTGCACCTTGTTGTGTTTGTGGGCAAACACCTCAAGGGAAATAGCCCAAACCCCAACCCTATGAAACATTAAACGGTATGTGGAAAGATTACAGCAAGATGTTTACTTGGGAATCTGTCAAAGTAAGTGTTCCAGTTGACTGAAGATCTCTTACTTACCTACCATTGCTTGAAGTCATACTTTTTAACATTTTCACAAAATAATTTCACATCACCACCGGACTTGCCCCTTCCGTACAATATTGCTGATGATTAAACCCTAGTCTGCTCTGTCCCTTCATTAACTAAATTTAAGGATATCACTTAAGCTTCATTCACTGTTATTGATTCTTTCCTTAAAATATCTTAATTACTCGTCATCCCCAATAAAAACAAACTTACCTTTACCCCCAAAACCATTCCTTAATCAGAAACATACATTTCACATCACCTCATGCAACAACAAAATAATGAAAACAGTAAGCCACACCAACTACTAGAAGTTATAATTGATAACTTTTAAGTTTGACCACCACATAACTTGAAGCAGTTAATAAAACTCATTGCCAAGCAGATGTTCTTCCCTGTCTTAAACGTCTGCACTAGTTACTTTATAGTAGCGTGGGGCCAGTTTAGATTTGTAACTAAATTCACAACCAAGGTTTCTTACAAAGCACATCATTGCCTGGCATTAAAATAACTAAACTGGCTTGAACCCCCATACCAACTGATTTACTCTCAAACTGGTATACTCTTCTCAGAAATACTCATCATTAAAAAATACTCTGTACTACTTATCTACTAGAGAACTTCACTCTAGCAGTAATCTCCTACTAGCTATCAGTAAATCATTCAGCACTGCTGAAAATTCCCTCTACTCCCACTATTTGTCAAAATTATGGAACAACATTCCTAATCATATTAAACAGGCTAAACAGATTCAAAATCTTCTTTAAATTGCTCATCCTGTTGACCTGGTTAGTCTTCCCCCAGTCCGTTAAATTGCATGAATTCAAACCTCCTCTCAATTCAGTAGTCTTTCTGCCTCCATATATAATCACAGTATGCATCCCTGTACTTTCTAACACCCATCTCCTAGCTATCTCTTTCTTCACCTTCTACCAAAAGACTTCCTCAATTGCTCATTTTCTCTCTCTCCCTACTTCAGATCTCTCAATTACTCCTCAATCCCAATAAAAGCAATAATACAACAATGTAGGGCATATGACTGACAGCTAAGTTTGTGTATCTTAAAAATACATTTAGATCGTCTAATCTCTAGTGAAATAAATACTTCTTATGCTAATAAATACTTCATACTCTTACTCTATATATATATATATATATATATATATATATATATATACATATGTGTGTGTGTGTGTGTGCGCGCATGTATAGTTAATGTTATTCTGTTACAAAAAATCAATTTATCACTGTAAACAGTACATTCTGCATCTCTAAAATTGTATATGTATAATATAAATGGAATTATGTATGTACCTGTGATGGAGCTTTTCTCCCCAGTCTATTTTAAATTTCATTAGGTAAGCTTAACCAACGCATTTATGATAAACCATATTTTTCTGTTTTTATTTGCTTCAGTATACTGCCGCGGTGGTGCAGTGGTAGCATTTTTACCTCACAGCAAGATGTTTTCCCATTTGATTCTCGGCTGGAGTGCGGGGAGTGCCTTCTGTGTGGAGTCTGCATGTCCTCCCAGCGGTTGGGTGAGCGTTCAAAAGACATGCATAAATGGGTGTGCCTTCGTTGAAGGTTGAACATCAAGCTGGCACCTCGGCGTTCGTGAATATCTACTGCCAATCATTAGCGGACCGGAGTTCTGCTGTGGCGACCCCTAACCGGGAAAAGCCGAAAGACAACAACATTCTGATGACTTAACTACAGTTTGCTGTCAAGTAAAAGCATCATTTTGAAGATGGATTTTATTTCAAAATGGTACTGTGAAATTTCCATATCCTTTAAACAGAGGGGAAAATCAGATAACTATGCAATATATTAATGTTTATGTACCTAAACACATTATAAATAGGAAAAGAACTTGGATAATAGGAGGACTTTTGGCTGGAGTTGAGTATCATTAAAAGCAGTGCTAAATCTGATGAAATAAAGTTTTTTTTTTTTTTTTTTTGTTAAAGGAATAACAATGAATTTGACCATAATTTACTCCATCAATTCCCTTGACTAACAGATGGATCAGTTTTATCCCAATGCAAAGAAAATAAAGTGTTGTCATATAGAAAGTATATTTTGTTATAGGGTTGCGAGTTAGCAAGGTATATTTCAGTTTTGTATATTCTGAATCCTTTTCTTTGAACCCAACACAGACAGCGCAAAGGATCCACAGCTTGTACAGGAAAAGAACACAAGTTTATTGTAAACACTCCAAAAACCAGGGTTAAGCGCTTTCATCTGCATGTACAGACTTCATCAGAACCCCGAACAACAGTTAGTTTTGCATTTAAAAAACTTTTTTGGCGCCAAAAATGATTGAAACAATTAAAGCAACACATCCTATAGAAGTCACTAAATACCAGTCATATAAATTATAAATTAAACTAAATACAAATTTTAAACACGACATACCCAACAACTAATGAAAAGGTGTCCGTTCTAAAAGACATGTATATATTTGGTGTGTGATAATAATATTAATAAAATAAAATAAACATTAGACATGAAAAGTCTAATGTATATAAAATAATAAGAATAAAGATGAAATAAAATATGAATAAACCCAGTATTTTAATACCATGTTAGTAAAATTGATAAATTTACTAAATAAATTACTGTAATATACATATTAAATGAAATGAAATACAATTGTTATATTGAATAAAATTTGATGAAATATAATATGATTTAGAATATGGTCAATAAATTAAAGGCTTGATACTAATAAAATCGTTGATACCAGGGAAACGGGTAGCATCCGTTAGAATTTGCCATCTAGCTTTTTTCATGGCAAGAAAAGCTTTCCAATTACCCCCAATGGTGAAACATCCACTTTATCAATAATAGAAAATTTGAAAGTGTGTGTGTCACCATGTGAAGAAATGTGTCTCTGAAGTGCATTCTTGGAGTCTCCTATTTTAATCTTGTAAAGATGTTTGTAAATATGTTTTTTGAGGGGTCTCTCAGTTTTTCCTATGTAATAGGCGGAACATGTCATACATGTTGCAATGTACACAACCTTGGATGTATTACAATTCCCAACCTTACTTTTAACGTAAGTCCTATTTAAATCGGCCAGCCTGACACCGTTACCATCCCTAATGGCATCACATTGCCTACAACATCCACATTTCCTAGTCCCACCATACTTTGGTTTGATACTAGTTTTAGTCTCAAGGATACTCTTGATGTTGGGTCCGGTCTTGAAAACAAAACCTGGTCTTTTTCCAAAAACGTCTTCCAAAACGTTGTCAACACAAATAGACCTCCAATGCTCACAGATGATGTTTTTAATAAAATGAACAAAGGGAGAGTAGGTTAAAACACAAACTCTTTGCCTATTTACAATGTTAGACCGGTCATTACTCTTATTTAAGCAACCAGTACCCAGAATTGGGGGATATTTAATACCCCATTCACCCTTGACGTACTGAGTGATATCGTCCAAAAGTGAAATCGGGTATCCCCTGTCAAGGAACAAGGATTTAATAAATTCAAGCTCCCTACACATTAACTCCTTGTGAGAAGACATGCGTGCTGCCCTGATACATTGGCCTTTGAAAACATTCTTAAAAACGTATCTGGGGTGGTTACTACTGTATTGTAAGTAATTGTTGGAAAAGGTCTCCTTCCTATAAATACTAGAAACGAACCCTTCCTCTGAGTGACTGATGTATAAATCTAAATAGGCAATCCCACTAGTGTCAAAATGATGGGTAAATCTCAAAAAGTCTGTGGTCTGATTGATGTAATCAATAAAGAGGGGAATCCTATCAATTGGACCATTCCATAAAATGAATAGATCGTCCAAATATCTAGTGTAAAAGACGATGTTGGAGAAGAATTCACAAGAGAAAAGAAACTTGGTTTCCCACTCCAACATCACAAGGTTGGCAAAGATGGGAGCACACGAGGCCCCCATTGCCACCCCTCTATTCTGCTTGTAAAATTCACCTTCAAATTGAATGAAATTATAGTCCAAGACCAAAGACATCATGTCCACCAGAAGACAAATGTGGTCCCAACTAAAGTCAGAAACGGCCCTCAAACTGTTGCTGAAAAATTCAAGACCTAAGTCTCTCGGGATACAAGAGAAGAGATCAACTACATCAATAGTCAAAAAAACCAACCCCTTTCTCCACAAGTCTGGAGACAACCGACCCAAAAATGACCAAGAGTCCTTGATTAAATGGAGTATCCTGTCGTAAAGGGGTTTGATCCACCTGTCGATGATCACCCCAATGGGGTAAGTCTTGGAACGACCACCAGAGACAATAGGCCTGAAAGGGGGCTGGGAAATACATTTGTGAACCTTAGGAATGCCAAAGATCGTGGCCAAAACCGGAAATTCAACCCTGATGAATTTGTGAGTATCCTTGGTAATCCTGTGGTCCAAAAGGTATTCATCAGTGGCTAAATCTATCCTTCTGTGACCAACATTGATCTCATTCAAAGATACCACCTCATAGTTACCAGAGTGTAAAATGATGTTGGTCATAGAATTGATGTAGTCAATGCTCTTAAACAAAACAATCCCACCCCCTTTGTCAGGTTTCATGACACGAATGTCCCCGTTGGAAATAAAAAAATCCAAACACGTACGCTCCTCCCTAGTTAAATTGTCCACTGGATCTTTAACTTGATCTTTTCTCATGGTTTTGGTGAGACCATAAATGTCTTGACAAACCATTTTTTCAAAATTCAACACCTGTGGGTGAGAAATGGGAATATAGGTACTTTTTTAGATAATTTGTTGTTAGTAGTATATCCAGTAATTCCTGCTTCAAGTTGATCAACAACACCCTGTTTGAATTGTAAAGCTAGATTCAAACGTCTACAAAACAACTTGACCTCTTTAATGACATCAACTAAATTAAAATGTACAGTGGGAATAAACTTATTTCCTTTAATAAAAAGCTGAAACATATCATGTGTGATGTTGAGGTCTGTGTAGTTGAAAATGTTGAATCCATGAAAGGAGTGTATAATTTTCCCCTCACTGTGACAACAAGAATTTAGACCGTATTGAATGGGAGGATTGGACAAACCAAAAACAGAGGGTGGACTAAAGCCCCCTTCGCAGTCAATCGAGTGTTCCACCGAATCAATGGAAACTCTAAGATCTGTTGAAACCAGATCTACCACCTCCTGTTGTTTGGATGTTGTTTCTTGGGGGCGGGAAAAAATCTCCCCCCTTGAAAATTTGACTCATGGTCGGTCTGTCGATCTCCCTGAAACGATCTAGGTCTTCCCCCCATCTCTTTCCTATCCACCGGCCAAACATATGCCCTTTGGTTGTGATAAGAATCTAAGTCCCTTGAAATTTTCCTACTTTTCCTTAAAAAAATGTTTTTAGCCTTTTGATCGGCTGTGTTAAATTGTTTAATGTATAATTCATTCCATTGGGAAAAAGAAACATCATTAATAATCTCATGATTAATTTTCTCTACCTCATTAACTAGAAGTGATAATTTCTCATCATTAACCTTGATCAAAAGATTCATGTAATCAAATCCAAACCCATCAAACAAACTATTAAACATAGATTTCATATTGTCACTGTATTAAATTCCCAAGGGTAGTTTAAAAAATCGAAGTCCTTTGGGAACAATTTTCAGTGATAAACATCTAGACAAATAAGCGTTATCAGTTTTAAGGCTTTTGATGTTGAACAACTTCTTTCCCAAATCAAAAATAGTATCTTTGAGGCATCCCTTGGACTGACTACTAAGTCGTCCTTCATGCCTTCTATTAGTATGGTTATTGGTGGAACGAAACTCATAATCTTCAAGAAGGAAGTTTTCCAAACATTCATTACCAGTCATTCTCATGTCACCACGATTGTCTTCCAACACACACCCATTGGTGTCAAAAATTTTTTTGTCAAAAGGTTTTTTCTTGCCAGTTATAATGTGAGAACCACCCCCTTTGACCAACTTTGCACACTCAATCACCTTAGTGTTGCCACGTTTGAAATTGGACGTACCTGAATAGGTTTTGGTGGCCATTGGACGTTTGGGACGAGCCCCCAAACGTTCGACATCATCCCAAACCTGAAACACGCTGAAATCAAAAGTAAAGTCCTGCTCAT
>NC_056743.1:859580370-859582870 GCF_019279795.1 Protopterus annectens | reverse complement strand
CATTCAACCCTGGCTTAAACATAGCCCCCAAATTCACAATCCAACGACGTTCCTTCTGAGTTAGTATACGATGTTTATGACTGTCCCCTAAATTAAATGCTGAGATTTTATCCAATCCTATAAATATAAAATGTGCTGATGGATGGATTAACTTGTGTTTATAAAGTGCACTTCTAGTACGTTGACATTTAATATCACTGATGTGTAAAGATATTCTTTGTTTCAACGCACAAGAAGTTTGCCCTACATAAAAGGCTCCACACTGGCAGACCGCCATATATACTACCCAAGTACTATTGCATGTGATAAAACAACGAATATCAAATACCTTTTTCGTATTCACAGATGTAAAGGACTTGGTTTTAGCCATAACCTTGCAATGCTTGCAAGTACCACAAAATGTGCTGCCCATAATACCCAGTGAATCAGTACTTTCTAAATGATCTCTTTTGAAATTTGCAAAATATTGTCCTAGATTCTTACCCCTTTTATAACCAAAATGACATACTGTATCAATACACTTTGTAAAAAACACATCAGATTCTAAAATGTGCCAATGTTTCATCAATACGTTTTTAACAAGATGTGTATTAGTTCCATAAGTTGTTATAAACCTAATATAGGAACTCTCATTCCTATATTCACGATCAATCAATAAAGTATTCCTATCGATAGAATTAGCATGCCTATTAGCCCTTTGTATCTGATACCTGTGATAACCCCTATTCAGAAATCTGGACTCTAAATCCTTGGCTTTATTTTGATAACGTTCATTAGAAGAGCAAATTTTCCTAGTGCGTTGAAACTGTGACCCAGGTATGTTAAGGATAGTGTGGGGGGGATGGCAACTGCTAGCATGTAACAAAGCATTTTTGGAGAAAGGCTTTCTATACAAATCAGTATAAAGAGAACCATCATCCTCCTTTCCCACCAAAACATCCAAAAACTCTACTTCATTTAAATCAATATTACCTGAAAATTTCAAGTCATAAGCATTGGAATTCAAATATTCCACAAATGCCTGCCAAAGATCCCTAGATCCCCCCCACACTATCCAACAATCGTCTAGGTAACGTCTCCACATAATTAAATGTGACCTAAACAATATAGGTAAGGAGTAAATGTATTGTACTTCAAAATACCCCATGAAGAGGTCAGCATAAGTGGGGGCAAAAGTAGCCCCCATAGCTGTACCCTTCACCTGCAAATACCACTGTTGGTTAAAGGTAAATGCATTATGTTCAAGCACTAGTTCAAGTATTTTAATCAAAAATTCTTGCTCTTCAATAGAATAAATGCCAGAAATAGTCATCCAATACTTTATTGCCTGAATTCCCCCTGTGTGTGGTATGGATGTATAAAGTGATTGTACATCTAAAGTCCCAAGAAATTGATCTCTAGTTACTTGGATATCATCCATTAGAGACAAAAATTGTTGTGTATCCCTAATCCTGGCTGTTACATAAGACAACAACTTTTTTAACTTAAATTCTAAAAATTCAGAGAGAGGCTCAGTCAATGACCCTCTCCCTGCCATGGGATTCAAAAGATTTTTATGTACCTTGGGCAAAATATAAAAGTATTGTAGAATAGGGGAATCCACCTGTAATTGTTTCAACAACTGCGGTGTAATAAGCTGTTGTTCACAGCTTTGTTTTAAAAAACCATCAATAAGCTGTTTATGCTGTAAGATAGGATCAGAATCCAGAGTTTTATAATATTCAACATTAGACAATTGTCTATTAGCCTCCTCTAAATAATGTTTTCTATCCCATATGACCACCGCACCTCCCTTATCAGCCCTAACAATAATTATACTGTTATTATTTCTAAGTTTATTTAGGGCAGCATTTTCGTCTTTGGTCAAATTAAACTGTTTGATGGAAAAAATATCAGACTGTTGCAAATGCAGGTCTTTTATTACCAATTGTTCAAACAATTTAACCGTACTATGATAAGGTGGCATAAACTGAGATTTTTTAAATTTAAACCCAGCTATATTCTCTTCATGTGTCACATGTTCCGGATCTGAAAAGAAATATTTCAAATTAAGTTTTCTGCAAAAACACTTTACATCATTGATGATATCATATTGTGAAACAAAAAACGAGGGGATGAATCCAAGACCTTTATTAAGCACACTGATTTCACTGGAGGAAAACACCTGGTCAGTTAAATTAATGACCAAGTTATTAATATCATTATCTAACTGTCCATTAATATGTCCATCTACACTTTGTGTTGTAACATCTGTTCCTTGAATGACCTCCGTATGGCGTCGTCTGCACCTTCGATGTTTCCGCCCTGCCCTTCTAAAGGGGCTCTAAATCTCTTAGACACTGGTGAAGGAACCTCTAATATGTCTACATATAGGTAATTTATATATATATATATATATATATATATATATATATATATATATATATATATATATATATATATATATATACATATATATATATATATATATATATACATATATATATATATATATATATAT
>NC_056743.1:859530569-859575569 GCF_019279795.1 Protopterus annectens | reverse complement strand
ATTAGCAAGGGTTTTGCATCCAGGAAGAAAGAGGTCATCATCTCTCTCTACTCTTCCCTCATTAGGCCAATCATCTAGTATAATGCCCCATTTGGCATGTACCTCACTAGACACAAGCAACAGCTGGAAAGGACACAAAAGTACCTCACGAAGAGGATCCTAGGCCTTAAACGCATGCCCTACATGGACAGACTCAAAAAACTTCAGCCATTCTCTGTCTCATATTGTCTAATAAGAGGCGATCTCTGCTTGACTTACAAAGCCATGTCTGACCCAGCTCTGATAGAAATGCTACATCTACAGAAATCCCAATCCCTCCGCACCACACGCTCCAGAGACCTCAACCTCATTACCACAACCAACAGAACATGCTGGAGGGACAGGTTCATAACCCAGAGACTGCCCATGCTCTGGAATAGACTTCCCATACATGTCAAGCAGAGCACTTCACTAGCCCTCTTCAAAAGAAATCTTGATGAGTGGATGGGAAATAGAAAGTTCACCCCAGGGATCACTACAGTGGCTCTACCTGATAGAGGCACTGGGAACTAACTTCGGGCAGCACGATGCCAGGGTACTTCTGTGGGCTAGGCTTGTAAAGGCTCCAGGGCCATTAGCCTAGTATGCACCTATGAACAGAATTATCCTAATTCTGAGGTAGTGCAACCACAGGAAAAAGAAAAAATATTTGTTTTTTTTTTTTTTGGAACACCAAGTCCTCTCCAAGGCTTTACACTCTTGGGGTCTAACATACTTAAAACTTAGAAAGCTCATAAGTTTAAATTTTTATGCTAAGTAGTCATCCACTTCATGCTGAGAGTGCTACTCAGAATTATGGTAGTATAATAAAATATAAGTAAAAGTCAGCACATCATCTACATCACAGCATACTACTAAACAATATGTGGTGCAAACTACCACAACTACTCAAAATTACGGTAGCATAACAAAACGTAGGTAAAAGTAAAAAAAACACTTCATTCACATTACAGCATACTAGCAAACAAGATGTGGTACAAAATACGTAAATTCCCAAAAAGATGGTAGTAGGCAATAGTCAAATATCACATCAACCACATCACAGTATCCAACCAAACAGGATGTTTTGCAACAGGTCTACTTTCGCGCATCAAAAAACATTACAGCGAATGGCTATTAATCAAATGTTAAACAGCGAGTGTTTAATGTTCTGAACATGCTTAACAGCGAAAACTAATTCACAGAATGGCCATAGTTGGCCAACCAGGAAGTATTGTAATGCATAAGATAAGCAAAGGGAACTTTTTGAAATTTGCCCTATTTCCAACTACAGTGTGATCTTGGAGTTTGGTATATATAGTTAAGGGGGTGTGGGGGGACAGAACCCCCCCCCCCTTGGTTGGTGATGTTTGCGATGATGGCTATCTATGCCTATTCGATGAATTAAGGGTACTTTTCCATTAAACCCCTACCACACAGTTTAGGAGCTGTATTGGCAGCTTTAAGTCCATAATAACAACGTCCAACATCACACCTCAGTTCTTTAAACAAAGTAATGGCTGAAGTGAAGGATGGATACTTACTGTAACAGGAGATGCTGGGTAATTACTCCTCTGTTGTCCAACTTGTCCTCCTTATTTGACTGGGACAAATGCTGTATTTCGGTTCAGAACCATATCATTTTAATCACTTGCGTGTGTATCTGTTGTAGTAAGCACGACATTAACATGCAGTCCTTTTCCTCAGTAGAGGAAGGTAAATAAGGTCATTTAAACTGGGGACAGATGTACAGTAAACAAGTAACGGAAAAATGCATTGTAAATGGTGGTACCATATTAAACAATAGTAATAAGTGAGGGTGGAGTAATCCAGCGCTGACTTTTTTTTTAACCAAAAAGTAGTCACAAGGCAAACGTCAGCCATTACACACTTGACAAGCAAGGGGGGTGGATTTTGCAAGATAGTACAGCAGGCACTGTGTTTTGCAAGGCGAACTGCAACGGATTACGACACAAGTAGTAATACTTGATGTATTGTACAGTAAAGTGTTTAGGATTGCATATTATGTTTAGTAATGTATGTGTGTGCCACCATTAAAACGGGGCTTTGGCTCAGCGAGTCTTTTCGGGTTAAGTAAAGTGCTGTGAGTTAAAAGTTGTCGCTGATTACTGTATTCTTGCTGCATTTTTTTCACATTTCTTTGCACTTGCGAATATTGCCATTGTTACTTCAGTACCTCTCAGCTGTTCCGATTTTTGTAGCATGTCCACATCTTTGCCTAAAAAATTGGATATATTCCTCATAAAATGTGTGGTTTGTCTGCCACATTATCAACAACTGGTCAGTAAAAATGATACATTTTGTGTTTTAGACTACATATTCTTCAGAAAGTGCATGTGGTTTACTATTGAAATGTCGAACGGCACTACATCGACTGTACTATAGTCGAACACGGAAGTTCGAAAATAGTAATGTCGACGACAAAAAAACAATCTAGGACTGTGTTTTAACATGGGTCGAGGTAGGGGAGATGTTTGTAGTTCTGAATAATACTGAACGCCTACCTCGACCCATGTTAAAACCATTCCTAGATTGTTTTTTTGACGTCGACATTACTATTTTCGAACTTCCGTGTTCGACTATAGTACAGTCGACGTAGTGCCGTTCGACATTTTAATAGTAAACCGTGCATGCTAATACAAAAGCAATTATCCTTAAAAAAGGCCTTATAACAGCAATAATTATAATCTGTCCATATTTCTGGCCTGTTGTCCTCATTATTTCCATCTTTGAAGTCGATAAACAAATAAGCCGGAATCAGGCAATACAGCTCCTAAAATGCATAGTAGGGGTTTAACGGAAAAGTACCAAATTAAGTTTTGTTGTTAAGCTTTTTTAGAATGTTAAACTTTCGCTGTTTAAACATTCAATTTTCTCACCCATATGGATGTGCATTATCAAAAATAACCCTCAAGAATTACTTTATGCTGTGGTCTGGTCAGTATTCTCAGATGGGGTCAGTCATTATTCTCTGTAAAGCAAATTTATTATGATCTGCAAGAGGCAATGGTCACTGCATGCATATCTGACAAAGGAACTTACCTTCCCTACAATGCTACCCATGTTAATGATAGAACCGTTGTTGGCACCGCTGGCAACCAGAGCTTTGGAGACAGCCTGAGTCATAAGGAATGTACCCTAAAAGGTGTAAGCATAGTTAAGTTTTAATGTGGGACTGCACCTGGAGTTAAAAGCGCACTTCACCAAATCAAGCACACAGAAGTTGAAACCAGTGTAAAAAGACATGTACATTGATGGCAGTTCCAAAACTCATAGACATATGTTCAGAAATCTTTAGCAACTGAGTACCCTCACTAGAACTAGGTGTAGAAAAATACATTTGGAACAAATAAGGTTTCCCGTCTCCCAATCCCCATTTTGCTCTCTGGATGTTCTCCCTGGTTACTGCATTTGCTCAGCCCCCACATCGCAAATACTTCCAGGCTGTCCCTAATGTAGGTCTTGCTGCCCAGGGCCTTATAGCAGCCCATGTCCTAACCTTCCCATATATCCAGCTTGGTGATCACTTTCACTTTGCACTCCAGTTTCTGCCACAGCTCGGTGAGAATTCTGCTCAGCACACTTCCTTCCCCACCAACAGCTCAGTGAGATTTCTAACCACACACTCTTCCTCACCCAGACAGAAATGCCTTGCTCCCTTCAAGCACTTTCAGGTGCCCTTGCTAATCAAACTGAGGTCACCTGGGATGTACTATGAGAACTTATCCATTCACATCACCATTGCAAACGTTGTTAGAAATTATGTTTTACAAGCAATATTCTTAACAGCAGTCTGTGTACCTTTAAGTTAACCTTCAGAACATTGTCAAAAGCCTCTTCCTCCATCTTCAGAACAAACTCATCTGCAGTGATGCCAGCACAATTCACAGAGATGGAAGGAACACATAAGAACTTGGCCTGAAAAGTAAAATATACAAACCATATACAAACTGCAGACAATATGGTTAAATGAGCTCATCTACAACACAGGAAACATTATCTGTTAACACAGTTATTTCATATATAACTGGAAATCATATAAAACCAACTAAAAACAAGGTGACAGCAATACAAGTTGCAGACTACTGCAATATGGGGCAGAAGCATCAACAAGTTCCTCTTTATCTGCCTGCATCACAAGCAGCGATTGACAAGCGATCCAACCTGGGATAAAATGAGGACAGGGACCTAGTCATGGGCATCACAGACACTATCAAATACTTGGGTATAGGCAAAGCTATGGTGAAACATGTGGTACATCAAGCTGCGTTTTCTAAACGGCACACATGAGCACCCTAGCCACAGCTTAACCATATCTGGAATAGTTCATACCTGAATCAGAAAAATTAGAGAAAGAAAAAAAAAAGGCAGTATTTGCTAAATGCAAGGTGAGCTGTACCAAAGTGGCCAGTAACTGAAGACTGAACACATTAGGTTGCTGGTATCCAAAACCAGTAATATACAGCTACATACTCCCAGTCAAGATGCAGCTGTAGTCTGGTATCCAAAACAGGTAATATACAGCTACATACTCCCAGCCAAGATACAGCTGTAGTCAAAGTGTCAATCAAGACCCAAAAGCACCATCTGATAACTAGTGCAAACTAGTATGCTGCTGCCCATGCATGCAAGCAAACACAAAAACATAACTATACTATAACCACATGTATCACAACTAGGAGCAAACAACCTATCAACAGTTTAAATATGTATTTTAATACCTATATTCGGCAGTAATAAATACCTGAATCGCAGACAGCAAATCTTTCACACCATCACAGGATGACACATCAGCAGGGAAGGCTGCATGCTGTTGGGCAGGCTGATCGCAAGACAACTCCTGCAGTGTCTCATTGGCAGCTTTATGATCAATGTCAACAACTGCAACTGTGGCACCTTCCAAAGCAAATCTCTGACAAACAGCACGACCAATCCCACTGCCACCACCTAAATAATACAAGGAACAGAAATTAATAAAGGCCTGGCACAAAACAAAGAAAACACGCATAAAAAAAAATATGCAAACGGCACTGACCCACCCCTAGTACTTTAAATGTTGTGGAATTTGTACTCCTTAGTTCCATTACCTCCTTGGAAATTATGCTCCCAAAGCCTCTTTCGGTTTAAATAATACCGACTCAGTATTTCACAATGAATATATATTGTTACAGAGCCATCATTGTATGCACCAACATGGGAAAGATGAAATAATTACAAAAGTTAAAAGTGCCAAAAACAAATTGTGCAACTGGGGGAGGGGAGGGTTGATTGAGCAGCTTTGACTGACACTTGTGTTCTTGGGAAGTGGAGGATTTGTTTTCTGTTCATCTATACCCTCAGTGGAGTCTAAAGTCTGTAGTTCAACACAGAGAAAAGTGATAGAGCATAGGCAGATTACTATTAGTGTGGAGCATACATAAGAACACACACAACCACAATGACAACTGCATGCTGTGCATGGGGTAGGTTAAAGGGAAATGCTTGCCACCTGGATGACTTTAAACAGGGATATCCTACTTTCCTGCTACCTTATTGCTTAGCTTTAAAAAGGGGCTTTGGCCCCAGTACAAATTAGATAGTAGATAGGGTTTTCTACATATGTGGATTTGGAAGCACAACAGAAAAAAAGCATGTGAAAAAATGAAGTGTACACAAACTTTACAGAGACTGTATTCACCATCTAAAAGTGTAAATTAGAAGTTTCTTACAAAATGACAAACCATACTAAAATTGGAATAATATCACGTCTGAAATGTATTCACATACATACCTAATGTTTTTCTTCCAACACAAATGTTAGCATTATTTCAGACTGAGACTAAGTTGGGAGATTACCACCACCCAACACGTGCCTAAAAATGTTTTAATATTGCATAGTAAGGAGGGAAGACAGTACCTAGAAACAGGTTATTGCAGCCTCAATTCACAAGGGAGGCCCTTCCAGACCCTAATAATTACAGGCTTATCAGCCTCATTGTGTGAGGCAATGGACAAAATCATTTGGTCACAGGAAACCTTCTTCTCCTTGAACTAATCCAGTATACTTCTGACCAAGGGAGGTCTTCTGTGAACTAATCCAGTATACTTCTGACCAAGGAAGGTCATCTGTGAACTAATCCAGTGTACATCTGACCAAGGGAGATCCTCTGTGTTTATCTTCATAAATTCTTTGGTTCACTTGACTACCAGCTGCCCTGGATGAAGGGTTATCTGTTGAAGCAGCATACCTCAAGTCTAGTTAAAGCATCTGATACTGCACCCCATGGCAGGATATTTACATAAACTCAGGAATATGAAGGAAAATGAAGCTGTTAAAACTTGGGTCTACAATTGGCTGCACGCTCGTACCAACAGGTAAGAAGAAAAAGAGTTCCTATCCTCTCTATCCCCTGTCCCAGTGGTCTCCGTCAAGTTTCTGCCCTTAGCCCACACCTTTTTGGCATCTTTTTCTTCAATGTAAAACTGACTCCAGTGTCTGGCTCATTAAACACACAAATGACTGCTAACCTAAGGGCATTGTCCTCAACCTGCTGACATCACCTCCCTTCAAAGAGTACTTAACATTACAAATGAATAGTGCAATAGAAACTACATTGCCTTCAATGTCAAGAAATGCACCATTGTGGCATATGGCGAAAATAAAAATAAAAAAATACTAGCACTATCCATGTACAACCGCTGCCACGAAAGGAGATACTGCCAGCCCAGCTAGGTGGAATTTTGTAAGTAATTATATATCATTTGTGAATATTAATATGATTTAGATAGAAGTTTGACAGAAGGAAATACAAAATTCCGGATAGCTGGGCTGGCAGTAAGTGGTTGTGTGTCATTTGTGAATGTCAACATGCTTCATGTAAGATGCTTGTGTGACATATATATTAGAACTGTATAATCATTCTACAGATGTGTGCTGAAGAGATATTTTGTAAAGTACCAAGCTGTACTGCGGTGGTGGTAGTGTGGTAGCGTTGTAGCCTCACAGTTAGACGTTGCAAGTTTGATTCTCAGTTAGAGCGTCTTCTGTGTGTCAACATGCGTGAATGGGCGTTCCTTTGTTGAAGGTTGTGCGTTAGGCCCAGCAAGCCAGCACATAAAAATCTACTGCCAATCATTAGCGGACCGGTGTTCAACTGTGGCGACCCCTAACCGGGAAAAGCCGAAAGAAGACCGAGTAGAAATGCATATGCACTATTGTAACTGTTTAGATGTATACATTTTAATCAGGAGACTAGAACACAGGAGATTAACTTCAAAAGAAGAATTGAAATTGTTACTTTATGGCTGGGCCATAAACAAAAGATGTCATCTCTCAGTTTTAGTGCAGTAACAGACACAATGTCTAGAACTAGAAGTTTTTTGTATAGTCTTGGAAGGGGTTGTTGTTTTAGGAGTTCCAGGATCTGCCTTAGATCTAAGAAGGGCCCTTATTTATGTGTTTTTGCAGGTAGACGCTAATTGTTACCAGCTGCATCAGTGGGGTGTTCCAGACCTGGTTTCAACAGTCAAGTTTGGGTCTTCCTTTGACACAGCCTACACCACAGACATTTGCTCAAGTTGTACAAGAACAAAATGCAGCGGTAAGCTACCCTATACAAAGGGACCAAACATTTTGTTGAGTCGACAATCCTTTTTCTTTTCCACAAAATGTAATGCATGTAAGTAGGGTTGGTGTAAACCAGTCATCCTTGGATGACACTCTGCTGACAGAAAAATTAAAACAATTTGATGTGTTCCCTTTAACTCTTAAAAAACTACAACTTGAAAACTCTTATTTACAAAGAAATATAGACCTTATGCAAGTCCCTAAATGTCTTAAGCTGTGGCATTATCCTAATGGTGACTCCTTTAACACTGAATTTTATAGACAGTTGCACAATATATTTGATAATGCTGGATTTGAAATGATGAGACTTTTAATAAAGCATAATGACACTCGTATGAATGACCTCAATAAGTCAGTGGAGGCACTCAATATGTGTATTAAGGCTGATCTGTTATTTGAACATTATACAACTTCTTCTTTCGGCTGCTCCCGTTAGGGGTCGCCACAGCAAATCAACTGTTTCCATTTCTTCCTGTCCTCTGCATCTTGCTCTGTCACACCAACCACCTGCATGTCCTCTCTCACCACAGCCATAAACCTTATCTTAGGCCTTCCTCTTGTCCTGTTACCTGGCAGCTTCATCCTTAGCATCTTTTTCCCAATATACTCTGCATCCCTCCTCAGCACATGTCCAAACCAACGTAATCTTGCCTCTCTGGCTTTGTCTCCAAACCTTCCAACCTGGGCTGATCCTCTAATATACTTTTTCCTAATCCTGTCCATCCTCGTCACACCCAGTGCAAATCTTAACATCTTCATCTCTGCCTCGCCAAGCTCTGACTCCTGCCTTTTTGTCAATGCCACTGTCTCCAACACAGCTGGTCTGACTACCCTCTTGTAGACCTTCCCTTTCACTCTTACTGGTACTCATCTGTCACAAATCACTCCTGACACTCTTCTCCACCCACTCCATCCTGCCTGTACTATCTTCTTCACCTCTCTTCCACACTCACCATTACTCTGAACTGCTGATCCCAAGTATTTAAACTCATCCACCTTTGCCAACTCTACTCCCTGCATCCTCATTCCTCTTCTCTCTACAGCATATCTCCACCTCTCCAGGATCTCCTCCACCTGTTCCCTACTCTCACTACAGATCACAATGTCGTCTGCAAACATCATACTCCATGGGGCCTCCTGTCTGATCTCATCTGTCAACCTGTCCATCACCACTGCAAATAAGAAAGGGCTCAGAGCTGATCCTTGATGTAATCCCACCTCCACCTTAAATGCATCCGTCACTCCCACCGCAGACCTCACCGCTGTCACACTACCCTCGTACATATCCTGTACCACTCTTACATACTTCTCGGACACTCCCGACTTCCTCATACAATACCACAACTCCTCTCTAGGCACCCTGTCATATGCTTTCTCTAAATCCACAAAGACACAATGCAACTCCTTCTGACCTTCTCTGTACTTCTCCATCAACACTCTCAGAGCAAACATCGCATTTGTAGTGCTCTTTCCTGGCATGAAACCATACTGCTGATCACTAATCATCACCTCCCTTCTTAACCTAGCTTCCACTACTCTTTCCCATAAATTCATGCTGTGACTGATCAATTTAATCACTCTGTAGTTACTACAGCTCTGCACATCACCCTTATTCTTAAAAATCGGTACCAAAACACTTTTTCTCCATTCCTCAGGCATCCTCTCACTTTCCAAGATTTCATTAAACAATCTAGTTAAAAACTCCACTACCATTTCACCTAAACACCTCTATGCTTCCACATGTATGTCATCTGGACCAACAGCCTTTCCGTTCTTCATTCTCTTCATAGCTATCCTTACTTCCTCTTTGCTAATCCACTGCACTTCATGATTCACTATCCGCACATCATCCAACCTTCTCTCCCTCTCATTCTCTTCATTCATCAGCCCCTCAAAGTACTCTTTCCATCTGCTCAACACACTCTCCTCGCTTGTGAGTACGTTTTCCTCATTATCCTTTATCACCCTTACCTGCTGCACATCTTTACTAGCTCGGTCCCTCTGTCTAGCCAATCGGTACAGGTCCTTTTCTCCCTCCTTAGTGTCCAACCTTTTATACAACTCTTCATACACCTTATCCTTAGCCTTTGCCACCTCACTCTTTGCCATGCACCTCATCTCCTTATACTCTTGTCTACTTTCTTCATCTCTCTGACAATCCCACTTCTTCTTCGCCAACCTCTTTCTCTGTATACTCTCCTGTACTTCTTCATTCCACCACCAGGTCTCCTTGTCCTCCTTCCTCTTTCCAGATGTCACACCAAGCACCTTTCTAGCCATCTCTCTTACTAGCTCTGCTGTAGTTACCCAGCTATTCGGTAACTCTTCACTGCTACCTAATGCCTGTCTTAACTCTTCCCTGAACATCACCTCACAATTACCCTTTTTCAATTTCCACCATTTGATCCTTGGTGCTGCCTTCACACTCATCCTCCTCTTCTTGATCACCAATGTCATCCTACAAACCACCATCCTATGCTGCCTAACTACACTTTCCCCTGCCACCACTTTACAGTCTCCTTCAGACTGGCCCTTCTACATAAGATATAATCCATCTGTGTGCTTCTTCCTCCACTTTTGTATGTCACCCTATGCTCCTCCCTCTTGTTAAAATATGTATTCATCACAGCCATGTCCATCCTATTTGCAAAATCCTCTACCATCTGACCTTCTGCATTCCTTTGCTTAACACCATACCTACCCATCACTTCCTCATCCCCTCTGTTCCCTTTACCAACAAGCCCATCGAAATCTGCTCCAATCACCAGTCTCTCACCCTTGGGTACAGTCATCACCACTTCATCCAACTCACTCCAAAATTTTTCTTTCTCATCCATCGCACACCCAACTTGTGGAGCATATGCATTAACAACATTCATCATTACACCATCAATTTCCAGCTTCAAAAACATCACTCTATCCGACACTCTTTTCACCTTCAAAACACTCTTAGCATACTGTTCCTTCAGGATAATGCCTACGCCATTTCTCCTCCCATCCATACCATGAAAAAACAATTTGAGCCCACCTCCGATACACCTAGCCTTGCTCCCCTTCCATCTGGTCTCTTGCACACACAATATACCAACCTTCTTTCAGTCCATCATATCAGCTAGCTCTCTCCCTGTACCAGTCATACTGCCAACATTCAAACATTATACAACGAACTTTGATAATATTAACAAAGTTGAAAAAGTATGCAAAGGCATTTTCTACCATAAAATAAACAAAATCAACAGGGATATTAAGGATTACAATAATGAAACTGCCTACCCTGTAAAAACACGTTCCCAAGGCAACCAAAATCTTTCAACCAATCAGAAGGCTTCCTGTGCTCAGCTGACAGCCTCGTCTGAACTGAGGGATGAAAGGGAAGCAGCTGAAGTTTGTGAGCGTTCTGTTAATGGAGGAATGAACGAGCTAATGAGGTCTCAGCAGATAAAAGGTAAAATAACAAAAACAACAGACAGAATTTGCATTTTTACAGGAACCAGCACAACAGCCTGAATTGGGATTACTCGGCACAGGGGGCTCAACCAAAGCAATTTTATTCGAACAGACAGCAAAGGAAGTCTTAAATGCTGGTTTTGAACTGGTATGGCAAGGAAGCAATTGTATTAATGATTTGACTTTTTACCTGATTTAAATTCCACTGCAATATGTGAAGGTGATATTGACTTTGGGAACAATTATTTGGTGACTGAGGATGTCTAAAATAAGTCACCTGAAGTTATACTAAATGCTTCTGGTGATTTTAAAGTATATAATTACTCTTGTAAATGTAGTGCACATGTGAATGTGCTTGCAAGGGGCTTTAGTTTTGTTCCTGCACGGGCTGCATGCATTGAAAATGTTCTTTTGGATTTAAAATTGTTTTGCAGAAAGTTGAACTTAAAAGTATGATTCAATTCAAATGAAAATGCGCAACATAATTTAGGCATGAATTTATTATGTAAGCCTAGTACTTTCAATCCACCTATGCACAATTTAATTAATGTTTTTGATAAGATCTGCAAGTTGGATTTCAGAGAAATTATTAATAGTAATAATAATAATAAAATGAGAGGTAGTAACAACTTGACAGTGGAAGATTGTAAATTATTAAATGAAATTGCTCGCGACCATCAAATTAGGGTTATGAAGCCCGATAAGGGCAATGGCATGGTTGTTATGGATATGGAAGACTATAGAAACAATATGAATATATTGTTAATGGATGGAACTTATTCCGAAGTGTCTTTAAATGAAGTCAATATTGCTTTTGCTAAAATAGATGATTCATTGTATGACATGCTTATGCAAGATCAGATGATTAAGTGAATTTGATTTTATTAAGAATGATTTCCCAGCGATAGCCAACATATTTGGGATTCCAAAAATCCACAAAGATTTCTGCCATCCGCCTTTTAGACCTATTGTGAATGGTAGACTGTCTTAAAACGTATTTTAATGCACAATTTGTGATTTTTTATTTAAAACAAATTCTTATTAAGTTCAAGTATATACATAAGGATTCCTGGGACTTCTTGAAGCATCTGAATGAACTAATTATTTCCTCCAGTGTTATATTAGTTACCATAGATGTAAAAAATCTTTTTTTCGGTCATACCCCACAATGTTGGGCTTTCTTGGCTTGAGAAGCAATTAGTCAATGCCAACATCGTATTAACTTATTAGTTTCACTGATTGAGATTATCTTAACCAATAATTATATATAATTTGATGGCCAATTCTATAAGCAGATGGTGGGGGTAGTATGGGGGCAGCTTGTGCCCCACCTATGCAAACTTAGTTATGGACCATTGGGAATCTGAGTATATTTTCAACAATGCTTATATGACCTGTATAAAATATTATACAAGGTACCTGGATGATTTATTTTTAATATGGATCAGCAATTAGAAGAGTTTATTTCATATATTAATAGTACAACTACAATTTACTTATACATTTAATAGTGAAAGAATAAGTAATTTGGATGTTGATTTAACTGTGAGGAAAGATGACTTTACATTATCATCTAAGATTTTCAGAAAACCTACTTTTTCCAACTCCTATTTGGATTTCTCGAGCTGTTACCCTTTTCATCAAAAAAGATCGGCGGTTATAGGGCAGTGAGAATGAAAACGTATGAATCTGACTTCTTTGATGAAGTTGAATTAATTCTTAATATGTTTAGGAAAAGGTGATACCCTGAAGATCTTTTTTTATAAAGTGTGTTATGAAGTTGTGCACAAGAGGGGAACAGCTTTTTACAAACCCATCCTTGGCTGTCATGTGTTCTCTATAGATATGGGTTGTGATAATCCTGCTGTCAACAATAATTTAGGTGGCAACAGTGAATGTAAAGGGATTTTTGCATTTATTACTACCTTTAACTTACAGTAAATATATAGTCAATGCTGTCAAGAAAAACTGGAATCTTTTCTCTTGAAAAGGGCATTGGTGACCTACTCAGTGATGCCCCAAATATTGTATTTAAAAGGGATCTAGCTTTTACAAATCTATTGGAGACTTGCAATAACTGCTCTAAATAACCCAGTAGTAAACCTTTGGGAAACTATAAATGCTATATGTGTAAAGAATGTCCACACATTTTGGTTACCAAAGAGCATTTTCAAATTGGGCAAACATGTTCGGGGTCACTACAATTTCCAATCTAAAATGTAGTTTAATTGCTAGGTGCCTACATTGTCCTGTATTTTACATAGGCAAGACTACAAGAATGTTTTGTGAGAGAATCTAGGAGCATCTTTTGGATATAAAGAAAGGAAAACTAACTAATGCCTTAAATAAGCATATAAGTGAGTTTCAAGAACATGGATTTCAGTTGGCAGTGGTTCAGCAAATAGTGAATGACTTACAGGGGAAAGTGTTACCAGTGAAGTTAGATGTTTGTGAATTAAAATGGCAACTTCATATGAATGCCTTTGTGTACCCAGGGCTCAATGAAAATCTAAACATCAACTGTGATTTACAATTAAGGCACTTGGAAGATTAATTGTTCTAGCCCTTGTGGTTGTTCTTTCCTTAAATGTTGTTAGGTTTTAATTGGTTATGGTTAATTGGGTATTAAGTAGTTATGAGGCATTGATGCTTTTAAACAGTGTTACTCTATTGTATTTTCAGTTCTGATGAAATCCCTCAAAGCTCTGGGATGAAAGCGCTTAAATGGTATATTTTCATGAATTTCTTTGTTTTTCACTGATTTTATTAAGTTTTAAAAGTGTGGTTGTTTTAATAAAAGGTCCAGTTTTTAACCAGTCGCTGTTCATGGAGTCAAGGCTGTGTTTCTTCATTCTTTTGGTTGGATTTGTGTTGTTATTATGTTGTGTGGAATATAGGAGATTGTTGTCACACTTAGTACACAACCAGTACTTGCCAGAAATTCCTGCAGCTCCTTCAGTGTTGTTGCAAGTCTCTTGGCAGCCTCTCTGACCAGTTATCGTCTGGTCTTTTCATCAATTTTGGAGTGACATCCAGTTCTTTGCAACGTCACTGTTGCATCATATTTTCTCCACTTTTTGATGACTGTCTTCACTGTGTTCCATAGTATATCTAATGCTGTGGAAATTTTTTTGTACCCTTCTTCTGACGGATACCTTTCAACAATGAGATCCCTTTGAAGCTTTGCAAGCTCTCTGCAAATCATGGCTTTTGCTGTAGCAGGCAACTGAGTAAATGTCAGGAAAATCCTACTAGGAAAGCTGAACTTTATTTGGGGTTAATCAGAGTCTGTAACTGATGGCAGTTGTATACCCAAGAAGACTGAATGTTGTAATTAAATCAAAAGGTGCTTCAACAAAGTATTAGTTTGAGGGTGTGCACACTTATGCAACCAGCTTATTGTATGTTTTTTATTTTTTATATTTTCACCTAACAGATTTGTTTGTTTATCAATTGAATTAGTCAGGTTATAGGTCACATTAAAGGTGGGAAATGGTTTGAAATGATTTAATGTAGTCTCATTTTTTTATATCACAAAAACCTGGCATTTTGACAGGGGTGTGTACACTTTTTATATCCACTGTAGATGTTCACAGAGACGTGGTGGGAGAGCCAGTAAGTGGGAAATTACAGAATGCCAGCAGTGAGTTGTCTGGAGATAACAAGGGTACCAAACTACAACAAGAGGTTATATCCTATCTTAGTAGATGGGAAAGAGGCCACTGCTATGTGAGAGAGAGAGACTCTGACATAACTATTGTGAAGCCTGCAATGGTTAAAGAGGAGCACTATTTGCTTTGGCAATCTACTCCAGTCAGAGCTTTAGGAGGGACCCCAATTCAAATACCTTTGGCTAAGGTTTACCTTGACTGGGAGGGTGGAAAAGGAAGCAAGCAAATAGGTGTGTTTAAGGATATCCCTGCAGATGTCCTGATAGGGAATGATTTTGATAATACAGTACCTTGTATGCATGCAGTTACACGCAGTCAGTCTTGGAGACAAGCATGTGGGTCTGGTAGCCTGGGGAGACCCAGACAGACCACAGACTTGAAGCTAGGACAGGTGTGGTGGTTACTTCAGAAAGTGGGCTACCCTGTAGCAGTAAGACTGAAGGTGAGCCACAGCTGCTTGTGGGTACTGATGTTCCTTTGGACATAGTAGATGCAAGGGCAGAGGTGAGCAGTAGTACACAGGCTGACAGTGAGGCACCACCATCAGAGAATACCAGACTTCCTGAGAAAGGGGGGCTGGGAAGGGTTACAGAGAAACAGTTGAGACAGGCTCAGCTCTCAGACTCTACATTACAAGTTCTGCGGGAGGAAGCTAGTGAGGCACCTGATTTTCAAGGGAAAGGGGAATCTGTATACTGGGACAAAGGGTTATTGCATAGAGAGTGGACCCCTGAGGGAGGGCTAGAGGGTGACAATACAGCAGTTGGTAGTCCCCAGAACCTACAGTCTGGCAATTCTAGCTGTAGCCCATGATATTCCCTTTGCGGGTAATATGGGCATAAAGCGTACCAAGAGATGTATTATGCAGAACTTTTATTGGCTTGGGATTTCCAGAGATGTAACAGGTACTGAGGGACCTGTGAGCAGTGCCAAAAGGGAGACAAGGTCAAGGCTCCTCTGATGCCTTTGCCTGTGATTCAGGAGCCATTTCAGAGGGTAGCTATGGATATTGTGGGGCCTCTAAGTACCCCAAGTTCCACAGGGAAGAAGTATATCCTAGTGGTAGTAGATTATGCTACTAAATACCCTGAGGTGGTGGCTTTATCCTCTACAGAGGCAAAAAAGATGGCAAATGCTTTGTTAGAGATTTTCAGCAGGATAGGTTTCCCAAAAGAAATACTGACCGACCAGAGGTGCCAATTTCATGTCAGACCTGCTGGCATGTCTGTGGAAGCACTGTGGGGTGAAGCACTTAAAGCCCACCCCCTACCATCCCAAGACAAATAGTCTGGTTGAGAGGTTAAACTCTACACTAAAGACCATGCTATGGGCATTTGCAGACCAGTTTAAAAGGGACAGACTAGACTATTTTTTTTTCTTTTAACAAATTTAGAGCAGAACCCATGACCACTCATTGCAAAACAGGCTCTTCTCATAATTATTTTAGAGCAGTTGTTATTAGTCTAAAAAGAGATAGACAAAATCCCCTATTGGTTGCCTGGATGATGGCTGTATCTCACCTCACAAGAAAACAAACTGTGCATGATCAGTATGTTGGGCCAGATGATTAGAAGGCAAAGGGGTGAAAAACAACACACAAAAAAACAAACTGTCACAGAAATTAACTGCTATGAATTCTGTTTGCCAGTATTACCCAGATAAACTGGACCTGCTGGTTCTGGGACTCTCAAACAATGCAGTGAAATAACGTGGAAGTGGAGACAAGAATAGAAATGTGAAACTCCACTGTTACTCGGCAGCCACAGGGGTTGTTCCACATTATCAGGCCCCATGAACAACAGCTAGGCATGAGTAGACAGAATTCCAATGAAACCCCACCCTTAAATGTAACGATTGCTTTAAAAGGATACTGGGCCCCAGACGTACATTAAAATATCTTTACTTTAAAAAAACGGACTCCCCCACCTCTCTCAAGTGCATTTTGCACAACTAATACACTACCTTAAATATTTTGCTGATCCTCAAGGTAAATAAGTGAACTGTTCTACCACTCAGTAGAACAAGGAATTAAAATGGTATTCAGAAGGTCAGCATTTTTACTTTAAAATGTCTTCACTACAAAGTAGTACTTGCAAATAACTCCCCATTAAAGTTATCTCGTGAATCTGGTTACGCTAGGGACACAATACATAACACTTACGTTCTATCTGAAAACCTTTCCTGTAAACTGACACAAGGGGTCCAAGGTGAAAATCTGTACACTCGGTATTCTCCTGGTCATTAACTCAGGGTGTAGTCAAACATACTCAGCAAATTCAACTCAGTGAGGTTTCAGAGCTTTTACTATGAACCCAAAACTCTAGTACATCTACAGTGTATTTCTTCTCTAATTCCTGGGCTGTGGTGAAATATGTCCATTCTGTAACTGTGCCATCTACATAAAAAGTGCAGAAAATAGATTTTGCTAAACGCATCTGGTTATATTCAGACCAAAAAGACATGACAAATAATTGGATTCGGAACTCAGCAAAAAAGTGTTGCCCCAATAACGGAAAAGTACGCAACCGCTTTTAAAGTGTTGCCCCAATAACGGAAAGTATCCATTTTTCTACAGAACTGCTCAAACTGTCCTTTCACAAGTGAATTACGTTAAAGGAAGGCACATAAACGCATTTGAATAGGTTGATTTACGAAAAATAGTACAGTGACTGGCCCCCTGTCCACTCAGCTGCAAAAAAAACCCACATATCAGTTTAACACTTGAAACCCAAGCAGTGAGTAGATCATATCCCATACTCAACCTCTTACTTCCCCACTACCCCATCCCCTGCAAAATCAAACAGCGTAAACTTTTGACATATTGATATTTTGTCTCTCAAAATAGCTGACAAATATAAACAAAAATCCAGTCAGTATATCCTACAATAATTCAAAGACATAACCTGTCACTACTGCCAACCGTGAAACCAATTTGCCTACAACTGCCATGCCACCGGAACTACTATATACTCACGGTTAAGGACTATGAGGGCTACTTTTATTGTGGTACATTCTGTACTTCCGGGCTAAGACTGAAATTGGTGTGTTGAGATGAGAGTTTTAGCCAGGTAAATACATTCATATAAATAAAAATAAAATTATGTGACGTGGAGTATGGGGTTAATTATTAATAGCAATGATTTGTTTGCTAACTCCGTTTAGATCATGGTTGTTTTCAGGCACTTACTGTTCGCTAGCTTTTACAAATACAAAAACAAAATTCCATATTTGTTTTAGTTGTGACATCTACAATTAAGACTTCTTAATTGCGCGTACGAGTGGCTTCCGAAAGACATGCGTGAATGGGCGTGCCTTCGCTGAAGGTTGAGCGTCGGGCTGGCAACTCGGCACCATAAAAATCTACTGCCAGTCATGGTCCGCTGTGGCGACCCCTAACCGTGAAAAGCCGAATAGACAAACAATTGTGTATATTTAGTTCCAGCAAGAAATGTGAGTTTCCCCCATTTATATATATTCTCATAACATTACGATTTGGGTTGCTGGGTCCTTGAAAAAAAATAACGTTCATAATTAGGTTATATGAACAGTAACTGCAAATAGCTAACTAATTTAGGCAGCGAAATTACTACTTTCCACTTTGCTTATGGTTGTTCCTCTCAACATCTAGAAGTCAGAACAAATGTAAAAATAATGGGGGTGGAGCGTGCAGAGGCTCATAATCAGGGACCTAAATATTGCTATTACAAAGGATGAACCTTCAATTTTTATTTATTTATTTTATTTTAAATTTTGTTTACCGGGGTAGTCCGACTGGGCTTAACCCATTTTCAGCGGAGATCCGGGGAGAAAAGCTCCACATAAAACAATGAGACAGTATAAGCTGGACATAGAACAGTTTACATATAGATATGCTAAGTCAATGTTTGTTTCTTTCGGCTTTTCCTGGTTAGGGGTCGCCACAACGGAACTCCGATCCGCTAATAATAGGCAATAGATTTTGACGTGCTGGCTTGCCGGGCCTAACGCACAACCTTCAACGAAAGAACGCCCGCTCACGCATGTCGACACACAAAAGACGCTCTAACTGAGAATTGAACGGGCAACGTCTAACTGGGATGCGACAACCCTACTGCAGTATACATATGATAAGTCAATACATAGCATAATATGACAAACACAGAAATATACCTAATATATACACATTAACTATATGCGGTACAATACATATCCCTATGGCTTTTGATAAATTATATGCTCGACTGTCAAAATACATTTGTACACATATAGCGAGTTGTATATAGTTGATGTTAGGTATACGTTAAAGGAGATCTGTTTGCAAAAGTTTGAGGAAAGATATAAGAGGAACCAGAGATTGTATTGATTAGAAAAGGTATACTTAGTTTGAGATACAAAAATTATAACAAATTTGATTTGAAAGGCTAGAAAGCAGGAAAGGGGAGAAGGGAAAGACAAGGGGAAGTATAAACGCACATGTATATAAAATTTGCCTGTGTGACTATAGGTAGAGAAGACAGAAATGGTTTTCAGGTCTTGCAGTGCTATTTAGGTTCAATTTGGTAATAAAAGGGAAACGTTATTGTTTTAGTGAATGAAATGTCTGTCATTATTTACTAACTTTACTATTTAGTGATTTATCAAAAAACACAAATGTTTGAGGAACAGACCAAAATTGTGAAAAAAAAATCTGGAAGGAAAAAAATATCTGAAGTCAGGGCTGATTGATAAGTGTGCGTATGGTGTGGACTGTCTGAAACAGTATATTGATCCCATACTGGAAGAACAATTAGGGTGCTGGCTGCAGTTTTCCAGAAGAACAGCAGATGGCGGTGCAATACGAGGGAAAAAAAACGTACAAAGGTTGCTCTCCGAGGAAACGTGCTTTGTCTTTCGCTTGTTCGCGTTTGAGTGTCTATGATTTTGCTAACCAAAGTTTGAAGTGCTTTGGAGATACAAATCTTTTTAACGTTTGTATATTATAGAGCCAACGGTATTATTTTTCTACCAGTTGAAAACAAAAAGACAGCACTATGAAGGCAGGCTGGCAGCCGACAGGGAATTTTAATAATAAAGAAGAGGACACGGTTTATAAGTGAAAGGTGAAATAAAAGTATTCATGTTGGAACAGAGTCGTAGAAGCAGAAATTAAGTGAAATGAGTGCACTTTTATCCTAATGGGCATTTACTATTCAGGTGGGAACGTGGTCTTAGTGGCACACTTTAAATGGGAGGATGACACACTTGTATCAATTAGAATAACTTTCTCCCAAATTGCCCCAACTTTATCCGTTAAATCAGTCAATTGATACATATAATATTTGAGTAAAGTAGCTATATAATTGAGCAACATTTGAACTCAATCAGAAATAAAGGGTGGCCTAATGATTAAGGTGTTTGCCTTACAAACAGAAGGTACAGGGTTTGAGTCTCATAATGTATAATTGGCTAGGCTTAAAATGGCTCACGAGGGCAGTTAGCCTAGTACTAATCTATGAACCTATGAACTAATTAATATTGACTCAATCAGGGCTGGTGCCCTAGGCCAAAGGTCTCCAAACACCACCCAGTGCCCCCATCCTAGGCTACCTACACCATCCGGACTACTGGAAAAGTGCCCCTGCTTGACACCCTAGGCGGCTGCCTAGTTAGTCTATACTTAGGCCGTCTATGCACTCAACTGAAATAAATCGTATCTGAAAGCAAACTAAATTTCAGAATATACAAGGGGAGTATACCTCCCAGCTGTCCTGATTTTCACTGAATGTTCAGATTTTTCCCTCATATTTTTGGTCTGTTCCTCGTAAAATGTGTTATTTTATGGCAAATTCACTGAGGTTTGAAGTCACCAAATAATGGCACATATCTAACTTTCAGGCTTAATATCCTTCAGAAAAAGCATTCTAACATAAAATCATTTATTCTAGCAACTTTCTAAGTTAATAAAACTAGTATTTGAAATATGTCCTTATTTTTATACCTCTGTGCACAACCCCCCTCCCCACTATATTAGGGTTTGTCCATATTTCTTCTACTAAGGTTGAGAGGTGTGAAGGTTTGGCAAATTACTCCAGTAAGTTTTAAGAATTACATTCTCAGCCATCTTATAATGAAGTAGACCAATGTTCTGTACAGGTAAAAACATAAACACAGAGTAGTAGGCTTAACATTGTTTCCAATAATAAGGACAGTTTAGGCCAAAAATTCTAATTAGTATATCTTCTTTTGATCCCATTTAGTCCTGTTTTATGCTGCATTTCATTTGCTCGTTAGTAAAGAGTAGTTGCCATTTCTTCGGCTTAACTAACATGCCTCCTTTGTTTACATTTCTGAATCACAGTGCTTGAGCAAATAGTGAACTTTTGTTAACAAGAGTATTGTCATAAAATGTGTTTTCTTTTTTAAATGGATAAGTGGACTGGACAGAAATATCCCTTTTTAAGGGCAATCCTAGACCACTTTCTAGATAACTAACTTCTCAGTCATACACCAGATGAATGGAGGCTGAGAGAACCCTGGGCTACAGGAAATCGCTCATTAACAGCTCACAGCCTTCATTCTCTGCAGTAAGTGCTAGTTGTGTGTTAAAAATCAGCTTTGACCTCTAATTTGTAACTCCAACAACAGTTATCCGTATATATTCCGTCTTCTGTGGTGTGTATCTTTGTACTTACTATACTACTTGTTTGTAATCACTTGTGAAGCTTTTCTCCCCGGGCCTCCTCTTTAAAAGGGCTTCCGCCCAGTTGGACTAACCCAGCCAACAAATATCAAATAAATAAAGAAAGAAAGAAATAAGAAATGTTCTATGAATAAATATCCATGAAATTTTTTCCAAAATAAGGATGGCATTTTTAGCTGAACCTAATATTCTGGATTTATCTCTATCAGTAAAATCTGACAGTCAGTAAAATATTCTTCCGACAGTAACTAATGTACACTCTCTACCTTTCTTTGTAAACCACCTCCCATCCATTGTCCACTCTCACTTTAAAGTCATAACATTTTGTCCAAGTACTACAAAAACTGTATTCCCAACACAATACAAAATCTGTACTTTGTAATTCATATAAAATTCCTCACTTTACTAATCCTTTAAAGTGAACTCCCTATACACTCCATCTTTCTAATTCACATAACGTTTTGCGCTCATTATACTAATCCTTGAAAATGTATTCCTTATACACTCCTACATCTCCACTCTGTAACACACAAATTAAATTCCTTGCATTGCTTCTACTTGACACTTGGAATATATTAACATTAATGTTTTTTTCTTAAACTGTTACAAAATCACATTATTCCTCAGCATACCTTGTAAAAAAATTTAATTTCTACAACCTATGTCTAATTTCACATTGTATAACCGTACATTGTCAGATATCCTTTAAATAACAAGAATTAGCTGCAAACAGGAACTTTTCTTTCAAGGCCACCTGTGAAAAGGAGCTTTGATTCAGTCGGGCTAACTCAGTTAACATTAGAAATCAGTAAATAAACACATAAATAAATAAATACTAAATCCATTCATACTTAAATGTCACATCCGACTCCAATAGTGACCTTGCAGACAGTCCCCTCTATCAATGGAATTAACTAAGAAAAAAGGGACTAGAAGTAGATTACCACGCCCTTCTTCTGTAACACACACATATTGCACATGCACACCTAGAGTCAGTGTAGATTTGTTAATCTGCCCACTGCATAAATAGTTTGATTTAAATTCCATTAAGAACTGACTGTAACTCAGCTGTATGATAATACAATTTGTTATAAGTAAGAAAATGCTGAATTAGCTGTTTCATTCAATAATATAGATTTTATGTAGCTCAGCCATGTCGGACAGATCTTTACTTCCATTTTAGACATATGTTGCATCTTATGAATGTAAAGTAGCTCTTTAAACAAGTTACCAGTCTTCAGAATCTAGTTTGTACTTATGAACTGTACTGTCTTGTTTATATAACTGTCATTCCTCTTAAACAAACAATTAAACCAATAGAAAAAAAATTACTCTCACATCGCAACATTTTTGTTACAGTAGAACCTTTAGTAAATCCCAGTATAAAAGGAGATTGAAATACAGAGAAGATCCATCTTTTATTTTCGTGAATTATAGCAATAATCCATGAATGGGTACCAAGTGTTGTAGACCTATATCAGAAGATCGACAGACCACAACATCGAATTGCAAAAGTTTGAAGGGGAAGATATAAACACAAAATGGAGACATTTCTAAGAAGACAACACCTTCTCTGTCTCCTCCCTCCTTAGCCTTTTTTTATGTTAACGAATGATCAGTCTGGATGACGAAATCTTGTCGTGTGACTGGACTTTTTTTTTCTGTTGGATATGCTCACTTTGGAATGGGCACAAATATTGGTCTTTATGTTTTTGAAAAATAAATACCTTTTATTTTCTAAATAAAACTTCAAACCCCAGCAAGGAAACCCAAAAATGATCATTGCTCAGAACACCAAAAGGAGCCACCAAAACAGTTGCATTTGATCACAACCTTTAATACATGAAGAAAAATGTAAAAAACAAAGACGTTAAGCACAATACAATAAAAATGCATGCACTTTCATACCCTTGATAATCCAGACTTCATCAGAACAATACAGTAACCTAATGTGGTAGTATTTTTAGGATGAAGTTTGAGAAGTGGTTTAGTTAGCTGATTTTTACAGAATGCTTGTCATTGTTCTTGATGCTTTTACCCTGTGCTTTGTAAAGTTAGTGATGTTCTTAGTTTGTAAGAGTCAGTAAATAGTGTTTGCTGTTGTACTGAATTGCAATTCTTGTTTTATATGGAAAATCACTACTGGTGTGACTTCTAAATGTGTGCTGGTATTGATTCCATTGTTTTGGGAGATTTTTCCCTTCTTCAAGTTGTTGCAGCCATGGAGTTGGCATATATAAGTTTGTGGAGTGTGGGGGTGGGGGCTTGCCCCCCACAACATTGGGGAAGAGGGTGGCATGCCCCTGCAGAAAACACTTGTGGTTTTCTTTGTTGTTCTTGCATATTTTTTAATTTATTTAGTTATCATGGTAGAATTAGGTAATCTGGTCTAGTGTGTTTTAAACCAGATTTTCTACTTATTTTTTGACAAATTGTGATTCTATTATATGTGTTGTCTACCAAAAATAACAGACTTGTATAGCTATTTAATAAACACAATATTTTAATTTATAAGATTTTTGAATTATTTCGATATTTTAAATAGTCCCTTGGAGATTCATAAAGAACCCAGCTGCTCATGTTAAAGATGAAGTAAATCCATGATGTGGCATTTTGTGATTCAGAGACACATTAGTTGCAATGAGGAAAATACCTCGTTATTCACTAATTTGTATATTTCTGAATAGCTGCTAACAACAGTGAGTTGAGCTCAGGACTTTCATGCAGTAGTTAAGAGTGGCAGATGCAGTATGTTAGCAGAGACACCTTCCCAGTCACTCTGCCACACAAAATAACACAGTAAAACACATGTACACATGCACACCTCATACCCTGCACCTGCCCCTGTTGTCAGGTAATTCGCAGATGATTATAGTCGGTCCTTAATGCCGATCATTTGAGTTTCCCACTCCATATCCTTCATTAAATGCATGGTAATGCAAAAGCTGTTACCCTCATGACTTCTTACATTTGTAAGAGGAATAATTAAAATCATTCCATGATTTTTGGCTTTGTTTTTGTGTTTTATGGTATGAGGTTGAGAGGTATGCTTAACATTCCCAATCTATCTTCCTCGTAAGTCATGAACTGCTGCAGACTTTGAATAATGTCTGAGCTCCTCATTATATGACAAAAAAATTACTGCCTTAACTTATCAGCACAGTGGATTAATGTTGAGGTTTCCTGTGCCATCTTCAATTTTACATATTTTTCCTTAATCTCCATTTGTAACGTATTGTTATTTTGACAATATCTGATACCAATAAAAGTAACAATGAAAAGCTGTCTCTATTACTCACTATCATTCTATATTTCCATGATTATCTGCTGTATTTTTGACTGTGAAATGAGGAAATGGTATATATTTATCAGATTATTTTCCTTTTCTGAATTCCTATTACTTCTGTTTCCAAGTCATGTTAACTCTCATAATATCTGATATAATGACAAACCTGACATTTACAAGATTGTTCATACTCTGACTCCAGTGACAATATACTTCTCAATTTTTGTGCATTTTCTCTTTTTAATAATGCTACTGAAATCCTTGACATTGACTTCTGCGGTGGTGCAGCGGTAGCATTGTTGCCTCACAGCAAGAGGTTCTTCCGTTTGATTCTCGGCTGGAGTGCTTAGAGTGCCTTTTGTGTAGAGTCTGCATGTCCTCCCCACGGTTGGGTGGGCGTTCGAAAGACATGCGTAAATGGGTGTGCCTTCGTTGAAGGTTGAACGTCGAGCTGGCACCTCGGCGTTCGTGAAAATCTACTGCCAATCATTAGTGGACCGGAATTCTGCTGTGGCGACCCCTAACCGGGAAAAGCCGAAAGACAATAACTGAAATCCTTGACATTAGCTGTAATATATTTAAATACCAACCTTAATCAAGGAATAAAATGATTTATTTTTTCTGTATAATTATATTCATACCATCTACCAATATAGATGTAAAGGAAGTATATGCTT
Source organism: Protopterus annectens (assembly GCF_019279795.1). NCBI lineage: Eukaryota > Metazoa > Chordata > Ceratodontiformes > Protopteridae > Protopterus > Protopterus annectens. The sequence goes on along the minus strand of NC_056743.1, from coordinate 859,550,185 downwards.
CAGAAAGAAAAATAATAACATTAAAAAATTGATAAACAAAAAGAAAGCACCAGTTCAACAACAAAGGTGCAAACAGTTTATTGGGCTAGACACAAAATCCACCACAGCAATCCACAGTACGCAGTGTATAACACATCAACGTTTCGTCAATCCTTCTTCAGAAAATACATAACCACACATTTACCCACAAATCTAGTATTTAAATACAATTAATAATTCCAATCAACCAATAGCCATACTGATTTAATTAACCAACAAAATTCATTGTTGAAACTCATTGAAGAGTGCAAAAACAGGTTTTAAAAAACTGATACATATAGTAATTGTTACATAAAATAGTTTATCTAAGTAAAAAATATATATATATATATATAAAATAAATATAGAAATAGTAAATGTATGTTAAAATATGTTTTAAAATTCATTCAGAAATAGTCTGAAATGACCAAATAATTAAAACAATACTACACTCTGCTGGTAAAAGTTGGTATTTCACCACAATTCATGAACATCATTTGTAATAAATAATGTTTGTAATAAATATATTATATTATAATTTAGCTGCTCTTAGTTTCAAAACCGGTGCTAAAGAAACCATATCGTTAATTCCTGGATATTTGTTGGATTCTAAAATTATTTGCCAGTACAATTCTCTGTTTTCTAGTAGTGTTTCCCACATTCTCCCTCTTGGATCAATAGGGACCACCTCCAACACAAAAAATTCAAAACTAGAATCATTACAGACTAAAGTGTGTTTGTACAGAGAATTATTGGCACACGATGTTCTAATGTCGTATATGTGTTCATAAATCCTTTGTTTAATTCTCCTTTCACTTTTTCCGACATAAAATGCCTCACATTTCTTACACAAAGCGACATAAATAATCCCTTTTGTGTTACAGTTAACAAAAGATTTCAATGTCACTGTTTTCTTCCTAGCATCTAAGTAGCAGCTGTTTCCTGTTTTTAGGTATGTGCAATACCTACAGGCCCCACATTTAAAAACCCCAGTTTTTTTCATACTTTTGTCAGTCACACCACTAGAACCCCTCTCTATAATACCTTTTATGTTGTTGCCCTTCTTGTAGATGAATTTGATCTCATTTTCAAAAATATGACTGAGATCAGATACTTTGGCAAAGTTTCTCCATTCTTTTTCAAAGGTTTTTTTGACAATACTAGATTGTCCGTCATAAGTGGTGATGAGGCCTGATACAAATCCTTCATCAAGAGAAACATCTGGCAGTACTACCGTTTCCACCGTCTCCTGCTTGCCCAATATTGGTTCAAATCTGGTTTTCCTCCCATCCAGTACATCATGCAGTATGTCATCAAACAGTTCCTTTGGGTAACCTCTTTTCATAAACATATTTCTCAAAATGTCACATTCTGTAATGAAAGTTTCATCATCTGAGGTCATCCTACAAATTCTGACCAGTTGCCCTTTCAAAACACTTTTTTTCTGATGAAAGGGATGGGAACTAGAAAAATGCAAGTATGCGTTTGAAAATGTCTCTTTTCTATGTACCTTCGAAACAAATTTGTCATCAGTCTTAATAATGTTGACATCTAGGTAAACTACCTGCCGTGTGTCAAATTTCTTTGTGAATTTAAGAAAGTGGGTTGTCTCATTGATGTATTCTACAAATGTGTCAAAGTCATCTTTAGTGCCCTTCCAAAAGAAACATAAGTCATCCAAAAATCTACAGTACAGGGTCCAGATACCCGTAAACGTAGGAGTTAAAATGTACTTGTTCTCCCAGTATGCCATTATAATGTTTGCATACGTGGGTGCGCAATGAGCACCCATAGCCACTCCACTAGTTTGCCTGTAGTATTCGCCTTCAAAATATAAAAAATTGTTTTTGAGGACAACTTCCATCAGGACAAGTATTGTTGTAAAATCACTTTGAGAGATATTTTTGAAAGGCACCAACATTTCCTCAAACCACATTAATCCCACTTCATGAGGAATGCTTGTAAATAAGTCGACTACATCAAGGGTACCAAACCCCATAGTTTCTTTATGTAAAGAAGTCTCTATTTTTCTAAGAAAATCCCATGAGTCTTTTAAAATATTTTTGTTTTCATTTACTAGTTGCTTTATCTTGACATCAATATATTTTGCAAGGGGTGCTGTTATAGATCCTTCTGAGGAAACAATCACTCTTAATGGTGGGTCATTGATGTCCTTATGTACCTTTGGAATCCCAAAAATTGAAGGTATTTTAGGTTTTGGGACATTTAAGAAGTTGTACGTTTTTAAATCAACAGATCCTTCTAATAGTAGATCCTGCAATAATCCCCGTATCTTGTTGTACGCTATATGAATTTCATTTAAAGATGTCCTACTATATTTGTCAGTGTCATTTAATATGTTCAACATCTTCCCTTCATACACAATACGGTCCATAAAAACAACACCCCCACCCTTGTCGGGTTTCATAACCCTGGTGTACTTGTCTTTACTCAAGTTGTCAAGAATTTCTTCTTCACTTTCTGTAAGATTAGGGCGGAAAGAGTGTTTACTCAAAGATTTCCTTAATTCTTGTTCAATTGTTAGTTCAAAGGTTTTCAACTGGGGATGTAGTGGGGGGTTAAAAGTACTCTTTCATCTAAGTTTGTCACCTGTGACTGTAGTACACTTATCCTTGAAGAATACGTCTAGGTTTTTCTTTCTGATAAATAATTTGATATCAACCAATAATTTAAACATATTTGTCCTACGTTGTGGTATAAAACCAAAACCCTTTGAAAAAACATCAAAATGGGCCCTTGTGAGTGTAGTATTGGAATAATTAAATATATTAAAATCATTAAAAGTCCATTTCTTTCCATTGTTTATAATTTCTAATAGTGGTTCCACTGCTCCTGCCTCCAGGCTGAGTGCCCCCCCCTCCCTTTGAAGTTTTTTGAGTTATAATTAACAGGCTCCTTTTGCATCAACCTTTCTGATCTACGTAAAGGGGGAAACTCTTCTAAATCTATAACTTCATCAACCTGTGAAGAACTGGCTTGCACAACAGAACCATCTTTGACATTATATGAATTGAAATTCACTTTCCTACCCCAAAATTTAGGTTTGGGGTATTGTATCTTAGTTTTGTACTCATGTATGTCCCTGTCTATCTTGTTAAATTTTTTGTTTTGCACTTCAATACACTGTAACTCAATGTCCTTCAATAATCTTTTGTACCTACCTCTATGTTCTTCTACTGTGAACAAGAGGTCATTAACCACTGCCTTGTTAATGTCTTCGATAATATTAGAAAGTTTTCCCATTTCACATTCATTGTTTAAAATTATGGCTTGCATTATTGCAAAGCCAAAATTATCAAAAGCTTTAATCAAGTTATTGTAAAATTCTGTCCCTTCATACACATTGTTTGGATACTTGCTTACCCTTAAACCTTTGGGCACTATCTCTAATTTTAAACAATGTTTGAGGTAAGCGTTATCCATTTCTAACATCTTAAACTTGTTTAAATAAAAATGCAAATCATTTAACTTTTGACTGTAAGTGCCTTTAGCAGTAGGCACATTCCTGTTGTTAGAAAAGTCAAATTTGACATTTACCACCTCACTGAAAAGAGTATCAGTACCTTGTTTTGACCCTGAGGCACGGGTCGAGTCTTTAGTTCTACTAATAGAACGTCGCTGTTCCATAGGACGCCTGTCCTGTGTCTCCTCAAACGAAAAACGCGGAAAATCATTGAGTAAATCCAAATTTGTTTCCTCTCGCTCATTAGCGTTGTTGGTACCATTAAAGAATTACTTAACACTTGATATATAACTCCTGTTTCTTAGACTAGATTATTTTAAACATTTCTTATTTTGCCCTCTATTTTTTTGTTCTTTACTTTTCCCAACTCCTAGTTTTGGTCTCCATGCTCTTCTAAAATTAGTTATGTAACATTTTTCTCAAAATACAAACTTTTTTTGGCAATTTCTTCCTTTCTTCTGCTTTGTCTCTATCTCTGTCAGCCACATAACAAAATAGGAAAAATACAACAGCAAAGCCATGGACCTCTAAAAAAAAACAGTATAAATTTATTAAAGACTTAGTGCTTCAGCTCAAAGCCTTCAAAGAGTAAAAAATCAAGACACTTATAATTTCTTAAATACAATAAAATCTTAATCAGCATAATAAAATAGCATATGCTAATGGTGCCTGAAGTGCACCTAAACACTCCCTGCATTATAGAAATGTCTTCGTCATGAGACTGAAACAAACATGACACCTGTTTGCATGATTAATATTTTTCTATTGCTAATATCAGTCTATCCTAGGTACCAAATAAAAAAAACATAAAATAAATAAATAAAAACATAAATGCCGTAAATCCATGTGTAGTGAGAAAGTATTGGTAACTGTTTTTCTTTTAGCTGTCAATTGTAGAGACCTACTTTTATTTCTCTACAGAAGTTCATTTTACTATTCTGTAGCAAGATTCTTCTGATGTACTTTTGAAATTAGCCAACTTTCATGTTCTTACTCATAACTGTTTTCGTCAAACTTAATTTCATTACTTTTTGCATATTTTGTGCTTCACTTGCACAGTTCTGCATACTGTAATGTAGGCAGCTAATCCAACAGAGTCTTTATTTTGTCCTGCATTTAGTAGCCAGGTGTTCCCAACAAACAAACAATAATAATCATTATTCTGGATTAAATCAGTGACTGTTCTTAGTAAACAGAATTTAACTATTTGTATAGTTCTCCACTTTTTTCTTTTTATAAACATATTAAGTTTCCCCTTTTTCTACCATATCCCAGTGGAATTTACTATATGTCTATGCTTAATGAATTTAGTAATCAAGTATCTCCCTCAGCGTAATTGTTTATAGTTACTCTCTCACTTTTTATTCTCTTTTTTTACTCACACATTAAGTGGCTTGTATATTCTTTGCCTTTATTGCTCACATACGGTTTGCAAAGCTCACTGTAGGCAGCTACTGAATATATATGTGTGTGTATATATATATATATATATATATATATATATATATATGTGTGTGTGTGTGTGTGTGTGTGTGTGTGTACATGTATATGTGTGTGTAATATATATATATGTATATATATATATATATGTGTGTTTGTGTGTGTGTATAAATATATATATATATATATATATATATATATATATATATATATATATATATATATACACAAATGGGTCCACTTTGTAAATTCGAAGTACTGAAATCCCGAATTTCAGGATTTCGAATTGACAAAGTCGAATACTCACATTTCCAAAACCATCAGAAGAGCGAAATTCAAAATTCCGAAGCACGGATATTTTGAATTTCTGCTTCTGGTGGTACGGAATGTGGATGTTTGGGTTTTATTTTGGTAAGTTTGTGTGTGTCAGTATGTTGGTTAGGCGTGTGTGTGTAAGTGTGTGTTGTGACTGTTATGTGTGTGTTTGAGGGACTGTAACGTGTGTGTGTGAGAGTTTTGTTTGTGTTACTGTATGTGCGATCTCAGAGTTAGAATATATAAGTAGAGGGGTGTGGGAGGCACAGCCTCCCACATGGGTGGTGCAGGGGGGCTTGCCCCCCTGCTTATATGTAGTTTAGATTAGTTTGTTTGATTGTGGGGGGAGTTTTGTGTATGTTTATGTGAGTACGGGATTTTGAATTTCGCTGTTTTTTGTTTTTGAGTTTGTGAGTTGTGGTTGGGTTTTTGGCTTTTTGGTTTCGGAGTACTGAAATTCCAGATTTCAGTATTTTGAAACTACAAAGTGGACCCATATATATGTATATATATATATATATATATATATATATATATATATATATATATATATATATATATTTATAGATTTATATACATATATATATATATATATATATATATATATATATATATATATATATATATATAATTAATTAATTAGCAATGTCATCATTATCAGATTTCATTATCCTTTTTTACAATGCACTACCCAGATTTGTCTTATAAGCCACTATAATAGAATGCATTCTAAATTGCTTTATTTCATCCAGTTTTCATGAATATTCTTCCCATCACAACTGTGCATGTATCAAGGTCTAAATTAATGCCATTTCATTGGTATTCAATTATTTTAAAAACTAGTCATTTCTGTTATTTGCTATTGAATAGGACTATCCCATCCTTTGTCCTTACCTCTTATTCTATAGGTCTCAGCCCTAATTCTGGGTTCAGTCATCACCCAGCACTATAGGAACTACATGCTATAGACTGTGAACCTCTGCCCAGCCACTATTTTATCAAAATTAGGAGTCTATAATTAACTACAGGGTGAAACAGCCACTTCAGTAATTTCTTCTTGAAGAACTCTGTACCAGCTACAGGAAATATAGCTGCTAGTTTTCTCTTCCAAAAAATTCAATCAGTAGTGAAGCCTATCTTATAAAATCCTACTAGTATAACACTTGATAAATGATTTCTCTGTAGACATCATCTTGTGCTATAATCAAAGAAGCAGTTGAAAGTATACATTTGTTTTTGCTTAAAAAGGAGTCATACATTTGAGCCTGGCAACTGCAGGGTCTACTTAGTATTTAAGGGTAAGTCTTTGGAGGCTTGTAGCTGATGATAATAAGCTTAGGCCAGCCTGCTGCACTATAAGTTGTTATAGTTGCTGAAAGTTTGACAGGGCCATCCTAATAAGCTTTCTGATTTTGTTGTGCACCCCTGCCCAAGCACTTTTAATTTGTTATATTTGGTGGTATTTTCAACAACATCCCTTTATGATGATACAAATATCCCAACCCCAAAAACTTTTTTACTCTGTACCACAAGTAGCCATGCTGAACACAGAAAGTATTAATTTCTCTCCTCTCGCTTACATTTCAGTTACTACTTCAGGTACTGATAGACATTTAATTATTCAGTATTTGTCTCCTGTTACAACATAGTATCTTTTAACTAATAAGTCTTAATCTCAGGGTGCTTTTATGAACTAGCATTTCTCAATTTGTATTCTGTAAGAAGTAGTGTATTCCTTTACATGTCTCACAATGTTTGTTAGTCTTATTCTATATAATGGTTCTAGTTTGCACTCCGTAGAAATGTAACATTAAAACAGGAATATGTTGCTGTTGAAGCACTGCAACTTCCTTGTAATGTAAATCTTACCATTAATGTTTAGCTTAACTATTGTACTCGTGGTTGTAAACCCTAGTCCAACCTCAAAAATGGTCTATTGAGATCAATGCAGTATCCCAGTAAACAAATAAATACATGCTGACAGTCACCCTTCATCAGCTAACAACAGTATTCATACACTCATGAGCTAGTAGAAAGGGAACTTGGCACCTGGTCAGACACCACTAAAATAACTTCCCTTCCTTACACTTTTGTTAACCTTTGCTGGCTTAGCTTAGCTGCATGCTGTATCTGACCGGTTCCACTTGAAACTGTCGAATGACCACATCATCGAACCTTAAAACATTGAGACCAGAACGTCGCAAACTGAGATCATCGAAAACTGACATCATCGAGATGCGTAACATTGAATATGTTTTGATACTTGGATTGTTGTATTTAGGCATGTTTGCACACTTAGCATGTAGGGAATGTGTTTTCGATGTTATGCGTCTCGATGATGTCAGTTTTCGATGATCTCAGTTTGTGACGTTTTGGTCTTGGTGTTTTAAGGTTCGATGATGTGGTAATTCGACGGTTTCAAGTGGAACCATCTGACCACATATCCAGTACACTTTTCAAATCTTTATCCTAAATATACAGATTTTCCAACTGAAAAATCTGTAGCACAATCTTCTTCCTTTCAAGGATATACTTGGGGTTATCCTTAAAAAAAAAAATGAAAACAAAGCTTACTAATAAGGTATTACTGGTAGACAGCTTACTTGGTATGGTTAGGCAGTATTATAACCCCTGAATGTTACAACTATGGTTCTATTTCACATCTTATCTTTCACTAAACCCCATACACATTTCAGCATCTTACCTTTTCAAAAATCATCTCTCTCTCTCTCTCGTACTTGCCCTTCGTCTACCCTATGCAAAGTATGTCACTTGAATCCACTGTTTAGACTGTACCAGAAAAAAACATTTAGAATATTTCATCATGAATTATTATACTTTAGGACTAATACAATTCCATCAGGCTCAGATATCCCAAACATTGCAGATCCCAGACATCATCATCATCATTATTATTATCATTATCATCAACCTCCCTTTTCCCATTTTCTACATGAGTTTGGGGGTCATGTCAACTGTCACCACCTCTCTCAATTCAATGCCATTTTCCTACCTTCTTCGACAGTCATGTCTGATTGTCTCAGGTCATCTGTCACACAATCCATTCATCTCTTTACTGGATGCCCTTTTTTTCCTCTTTCCTACTTCCTATCTGTCCCAAATCTTCTTCACCAGGTTGTCGTCTGCATTCCTGCACATGTGTCCTAATCACCATAATCTGTTCTCTTTGACCTTCTCTGCAATTGGAACTACTTGGGCATCTTCTCTGATGTCCTTATTTTTTATTGTGTTCTACAGTGTGCATTCTACCACCTGTCTCAGGTACTTCATCTCCATCATTTCTAGATTCCTCAACTATTTTGCCTTCACTGGCCAGGTTTCTGTACCATGTTGTAATACTGTTCACACTACCAGCATTTCTTTTCTGCTTCTTTAGCATTCCTTTATCACTGACACTCCATGCCAGATGGCTGCAACCTCTCTGATTCTAGTGTTTACCTCCTCATTCAGACTTTATTTCTACTCAACCATCCCATCCAGATACTTGAGGCTGTTAACCTGTTCCACTTTTTCACTTTTATTTCAATTCTTAACTTTTTCTGATTCCCCCCATTTGCTCCCATTATAACTGTCTTATCTGTATTCTGTTTCATCTTGTCTTCTTTCAGTTTTGCATTCCATTCCCCCATCCTTTGCTGAAGTTCTTCTTCAGAGTCTGTCTATAATGCCACATTGTCTGCATACATCAATATTGTTGATCTGTCCCCTTCAAAATGCTTGCTAATGTAGTCCATCACCAGTGTGAACAGCAGTGGACTTATAGCTGATCCATTATTCACACACACTCCCACTGGGAATCCCTGTGTGAAACTGAGCGCTGTTCATACTTGCGTCATTGGATCCCTGCACATAGCCTGAACTAATTCTACCATTGTTTATGGGACTTCAGACTATCACAGGACTGGCCTTGTGATGTCCCTGCACTGGACCAGTAATCAAGGAGCCTCAATCCTCACCACTAGCACCAGTGAGGGATGTGCACATTGGGAGGATGATAAGTACACACACAGTAAAGTACAATTTCCCTTAAGAGCACACAGAGATCACAGTCAGTCTGGGGCTGGTTTCTCCCTCTTTTTCCAGATCCCCAATAAGACTCCCCACTGGCACAGCTTTAAGGTTGAGATCTTAGCCGAATGGTCAAACCAAAGCCTCCAGCACCCTCTCTGTCCAACCAGTGCTTCATGTCCCTGTCCAAGTAGCTGACACACAGACACACACACACACACACACACACACACACACACACACACACACACACACACACACACACACACACACACTTTGAGATTTGATCTATATACAAACACACAGATACTCCTGGAGAAAGCTGGCACAGGTTCACTAGCTATGCCCCCTTTTGCCCAGACTAAAAGGTAGTTAGTACTGCCACCAACCAGCCCTTATCAGCTACTATAAGGCCCTTCCCAAAGGGTGGCCAATTCTACTCTGCAATGTTACTATTATCCAAAAGGTAAGTGTGTCCAAAACTTGAAGGCTATTTAGGAGTGGCCTGTACAGTGTTACCAAATACATATGTAAGTATTCTCAGAGTTTAAATATCTCTACCAAACCAGTCACAATTAAAAGGTTTAAATATATTTAATAATAAATAATAACAGAACAAGACAGTACTCAATAACTCAATACATTGACAACAGTATTCAAAATCACAGGAAATACTTTAAAACAACATTGCAGGACCGTCTCAGATAAATACAGAAAACATCTAGACTGATCTTAGTAACAAACACAAAATGCATAGACTTTCTCTCTGAGATAGTTCTTAAATTAATAATACGCATTACTACTGGGTTAGCTAGATGACATCACTATTTGACACCTGCCTCTAGTTCCCAGGCTAAACAGATACCTACAGAATTTAACATGTCTCTATGAAAAATACTTATCTCTTAGAAGCTGACACTTATCTCTTAGAAGCTTGCCTGAAACTGAATCATACAAGAATTAACACTTTTACATTTTAAACCTAGTAATTATTTCTGTCTTAAAACAATAGAAAGAAACTGGAGCTGTAGACATTCTGTCTTCTTGCTGAAACTGAGAGATAACACAATTGTAAACAGTTTCAGCTTATTTTCTTGAGGGTTTGCAAGTTAACTCTGTATGTTCCAGCTTCTTGCTATCAAAACATACATTTGCATAGGCATATAGTTTATACACACTTCTTTTCCAGCAGGGCACACTGTGGTTACACTCTTGAAGCTCAGTATAGAATGTACAGTTTTCTTACATTTGTAGGACAAGATTACAAGTCATATTACTATTCACAAATGACATAGGATTATTTACAAAATTTTAGCTAGCTGGACTGGCAGCCTTCACAGCCATAATCAGCTTTCTTGGGACTGTGACATTTCTCTGAGTCACTGAATGCCAGTTGGACTCTTTTGTCATCTTTAGCTGCTTCTCAACTATATGTATTACTGCAAACATTGGGTCGGCAAATCCTAGATATTAGATAACATTCCAGTGATGATGCCAGCTGTCATTTGAATAACTGTTGAATGTCTGAGGATGATAAAATGTTTAACTTCAAATACTAACACTGAGATTAAGGAATCTCAAGTGTTGCCCCATTTCCAAAATATAGTATCTTAGAGTTAGTATAAGTAGCTGGATTTTTTTTTGGGGGGGGGTCACACCTTGAAAGGTGTAACACTGAGTTTCATAATTTGTTTTTATTCTGTGTGAGCTACATTTTATTTTACAAAATGTCAGGATTTGCATTATTGGCTCTCACATTTCTATAGTATCAAACATGCTAGTACTTTCTGAGTACATTTTCCAAGCTATGCTACCCTATCCCCATCATTCTCATTCCCATCTGCTACAGACTGGACGTTAGACACAGGGTAATATTTTACACACATAACATTTGCAAAAAAAAAAAAAAAACAGCTTGAGGCGTTTCTTAATCTCTGTCAACCTGATGTATCTGTAATCACCAAGGCACAACTGAAATATTGTATCTCCACTGCCAAGGTTTCTTTAAATGGGTATTCATTATTCTAACAGCACTGTGCACACACAAAAAAGAAAATACAGCAGTGAACTACTTAAAAGAAAGTATTAACGCCTCCATTTTAAAAATGCAGTTACTAGCCTTTAAACACAGACATTCATTCAAACTGATTCTGTGCTTAGGTATTTATAAACATCTTATAATGACTGGCATATATATATATATATATATATATATATATATATATATATATATATATATATATATATATATATATGGGTCCCCTTCACATGGCTGAATTTTCATAAAGTCGACTTTCATATGGCCAAGACCATATGATCGACTTTTGAAAAGCTGACCATGGGGAACCGCTATCTCCGCACAGTGCGGAATGGGAAAATTTCCCATTTCCGCACTGTAGTGCAATCTCGGAGTTGGTATATTAAAGTTACGGGGGGTTTGGGGGCGGAGCCCCCCTGATAACAGTTTATAGTTAGTGTTTGTTGTGTTTTTATGTTTATTTTACATGGTCGGCATTCTGAAAGTCGATCATATGGCCTAGGCCATATGAAAGTTGACTTTCTGAAATGTCGACCATTTAAAGTAGACCTATATATATATATATATATATATATATATATATATATATATATATATATATATATATATATATATTTCACTGTAGCAATCCCTCACTAACCAATGATACTATAGTATGGATAGTGGTCACTTCTTGCAAATAAACTATAATTATGAGTAATTTAAACTACAGATTGTCTCTGATCCTCCCTGTCTAGGATCCAAATAAATATGTTTCTGCTTATTTAACTAATCTGTTCCCTCCCAGTGTTGATAAAAAAGACATATATGTGGACATATATCCTGGAATTGATTACAGTATTGCATCTAATCAACATGCCCACAACCTGTTTACTAGCAGACTCCTTTAATGACGTCTATCCAGTGTTTGCAATTTTAAATCACACTGAAAATACATAAATTGCACAATTACACGTAAATGCCTAAAAGGTACTCGATTTCTAAACTATTAATCAATGAGTAATAAACACCAATTGGTCTTTTCTATGGGATATCCTCAATTTGGGTGATGTACTAAATCTATTCAGTAATAATGAATTTCTAAATGATGTAGCAACTACTAACTGTTAACAGGGACAGATCTCCCATGGATGACAAATAAAAAGTAAAATGACCTTTTATGACCCAGTATAGGCTTGTTAACTTAAAACTAGTAAGTCTTCCTCATGGGAATTGTATAAAGAATCAGTGGGAAAATTGATTCAGTACTCTTATTAGATCCAGCAAAAAGCAAGCCACACCTTTCATCTTAATGGATTCTAAAATTAATTGGTAGCAAACTTGTTCAGGAATTTGAAACAGCAGTGATGCCTGTCCTCACCCCATCTAAAACACCCTTCAGAGCCAAATAACTCAGTTTAACTCAATTTCCATCTTAACAGAGCAAATGTCTTGAAAGTCAGGAAAATCTTAACTAGGGAAAACTCTAGACTGTTATGGTAGAAACAGACTACTATTCAGGTTCATAAAGAAAGTCTGTTATTCCTTAGTCACCCCTCCAACAACTCTTATGAACAGAAGCATCTTATAAAAGGTAGTTTTTAAGTTCTGGAAAGAAGTTTACGTTGTTCCACTGTACAAAGGTAGCACTTCTTACAAAGTGTTCAGACTTAGGAGTATCGCTATGTTAAACTCCCTTGCCAAACTCCTTAAAAGGCTGATTTAAAAATCAAGGAGTTCTTAACAAATTTAGTACTGTTGACATGCATACATATACATTAACATTATTTTAAGATTGCTTGGCTGAAAGAAGCTACATATTAAATGGATGTACACTGTTTCAGATCCAGACTGTCACATGAAAGGTACCCCTCAAGGATCTATATTATATATTTTTGTTTATACATTAATGAAACATTCTACTGTAATGGTCTGCACTTCCTGTGGTATGCAGACAAGCCTAGCACCGTGTGCTTACCAGACATTTCATTCAGCACTGAATTAAAACTTTATGTAGACTTTTCTGAGCTGGAATCTTGTCTGCATGCCAAAGGGATATTTCTAAATTTGTCTAAAACAAAAATAATTTTCTGCAGTATTCTGTTTAAATTGTAAAAATCAGTGTATTTGTATATTCCCTCTATTGACAGCTCTCCTTTTGGACAAGTCAGTTATGTCACATATTTGGTGATGGGAATCATATTTGATAAATTCTTATCTATGGGAAAGCACATTGATCTAATAAATGCAGTCAGACTATGGGATCCCTCTGGAGAATCAAATCCTTTCATACATTTTCTGCTCCCCTTCACAATAATCAAACTGAACCTTATAGTAATGCATTCCAAAATGTTCTTATGTGCAGTAGCAGCCTTAGCAATCTGTGTTATATTCTGCCAAGTATATAATGGCCAGCCAGCTTCCAAAGTTTCAGGATACCTTTCATTCACCAAAACTTTCAGGCACCTCGAGCTGAGTTGAAAAAAGATGCATTTGGCCATCAAGACCTTCAAAGCTTTCTAGCCAACAAGAGAGGAAAGATGAGCCCTGAAAGGATAATTTTAGGAAGAAAATAAATAAATGACCACACCCTGGCATAAACAACACACTAAAAAACATGGGGATGGAGTGACTACTGGAGCAGTGATAATTGAAAAATCTAGTGTTATGGTAAGTTTACTTACACAACTGTACTGTGTTCTTCATATTGATTACTGCTGCAATAGCCTTAGCTATATGGGTTATATCCTGCCAAAGATATAACAGCCAACTAGCTTTCAAAGCTTCAGGGCACCTTCCAAGCACCCAGACTGTTAGGTGGTTTCAGCTGAGCTGACTAAAAGACAAGTTTGGGTGCCAAGCCCTTCAGAGCTTTATTGCTGACAAAGAATACGCTCCTCTGAGACTTTCAAGGATCAATGGTCGGCTTTGCTCGGCAAATACATTCCCTTTGGGGAAAAAACCTTCTGCTCAATATTTTTTGTTTATTGTTAATACTTTTCTCTCCAGGAACAGAAAAGTTATTTTAAAGGTAGGAGTTTCTGTTTTAATGAACTGTCAAGAAATTATACTGCACTTTTAAACGGGTGCACTCTTATTTTCCTGTCAGTTTAAAAGTTGTGTAAAGTAACTGAAAACCATTTTTTTCTGTGGAGAAATTGTGTTTATTTTACTTTGTGCTGCTGGCAATGTATTTCAAAGTGCTTTTTAATGTATTCGTCTGTGAAAAAAGTGACTTTTAAAGACTTTTACTTTTTGCCGACATTTGCTGCTTGTTTTCCCCAGGAAAAAGGCACCAAAGAACAATCTGTTGGTCCCATGGTCAGTTCTTCTTCCAGCCATAAAAGAAAAAGTTAAGCAAACTGCCTTTGTCATCACAGCAGGCTAGCAGATTACCTCAGCTGCAGATGGCTGACTCTGCTGTGGCCATTAGCTGTACCTCATACCACTCATCTTTTACCCCCATCTCCCTCTGTTGTGGCACCTGCAGACACTATGGACCTGGTGTTAGGCGTGTCCTCTGTGGCTGTTGGGGTTTTCTCAGTGGGAAAGGGAAAGCCACTCTTGTCAGTCCTGAGAAAGGAAAAAGGGAAGGCTTCCTTGTTTTGTCAAAATGTTGTGTCCATCCCTGGGGAATCTGCTGTTGCCATTAATAACAGTGTTGTCCCCATTTGTCTTGTCAAAAAGAAACAGAAAACTAAGCGTATATCTACTTCTTCTCAGATTTCTTTAGACAGAAGTAGTTTACTGGGGCTGGTTCAGGGTTTAATTCAGGCTATTAATCCTACTTATACAGTAGTATCAGGTAAAAGAAAGTGGGATACCTTCTTTCTCGAAGAGATTTAAGATTCTGTTTCTGAATAGGAGAATAAAGGGTCAGATTCGGGGTTTTCTCCTCATATTTCTGATTTAGATTCAGAGAGCTCAACTTCTGACTCGCCCTGTGGGGGATTCTCTTTCTTTGAGACTATTTCTAGAATGTGCCACTGTTTTTAGTGGAAGAATACCATGGTTTCTCAGTCCCTCAGAAAACACTATGAGCTGTTACAGATTACAGAACTTGTACCCATTCCTTCAGTTCTGTCAGATTTGGAGGGTGTATGTATTACTGCTTACAGATTTCCTAGCAGTCAGACAGCTGCCCCTAAAAAGGCAGATAGGATATATAAAGTTACTCAATCTTTTAGGCTTTTATACACTCTTCCCAAACCTTATCTAGCAGTTATAGCTTTAGTTAATCACTCTGCTGCTAAACACTTAGTTAATTCCTACTCTTTCTGATATGGATAGAAGATTATTGATAAGTATGGGGGAAAAATGTATGCTTCTGCAACTTTGAGTTTCAGAATGTTGAATTGTCAGGTTCATATGTTAAGGTTTGTTCTGACTACTATGAAAGTATGAGGAATGTTTTATCTGCAGATCTGATGTTGTCCTTTTCATTCTTCTTCAACATATGGGTTATAAATCCTAACTTGGATCCAACTTAGCCACATCCACAGACTTGCGGATCCAACTTTTCAGCTCCTCCCTCTACCCTTAATGCCCTAATCAGCCTACACTACCTCAAATCTTATTTGCCACCATCTCACGCAGATGCATATCCTCTCAGAAGCCTTTTGTAAAATCTTTCGAGCATTTGTGAGTAGTTTTCTTCAGGAATCTTGTTAAATTTACCTTTTCTGTACGTTCCCTCATTATCTATGTAGTGCTCGGAGTTTCTGCCTATCAGTAATTTCTCCCTTTTTCTACCTTGCTGGGTAATTTCTTGTTGTGTACCATTGTTGATACCTCTTCTCCTTTACTTTACTTATTTCCTACCCTTTATTAGGGTAACTATCTCTACCATTGTTGGTAGTATTTTGCAGTTAAAAAAAAATTCCTCTCAATCTTCACCTCTTTCTTAAACAAACTTTTGCTGAGAAGCCAACAAGATTAAAAAAATGCACTGCCTCTGAGTGCAAAATTCCAAATTCTGATACCCACAGGGAGTTTATTTATTGCCTAGGAGCAGCTCACATCGATACATATTGTATTATCAGTGTTGCTTTTAATTCTAGGGTGATTGCACATAAGAGGAACAAGTTGGTCCTCAAGGGATTACTACCTCCTTCTTCTTCCTCTTCCTTCTCCATGGCTGACACTTCCAGTAAACACTCTAAAGTTCCATGGAAGCCTAAAAGGAGGTCCAGTCCTCGATCTCTGAAGGTTCCTTCTACCTCTGCTACTTCGAAGTCTCCTCAAAAGATTCAAAGATCTTCAGATCCCACTTCCTCAGATTCAAAAAGGAAAACTTTGGATCCTAAGCCCTCAGATCTGATAATTGTGTGAAGCAAATCTCCTGTTCAGCCCTCAGATCCAAAAACCACAGATCTGACTGTTGCTGCTTCAAAGACACCCAGAATCCACTCACTCGAGTTTGTGATCAATCCGTTGTTTTCTCATCTCCCTTCCCCTTCTTGCAAACCACTCAGAGGAAACACAGTCCACTATTTCATCCATCAGATCCTCCAAAAGTCACTCCAAAGCCAAAGGGGATAGGATGATGAGGAAGTTTCTCAGAGCTCAGATTCAGATGGGGGTTATTCCGTTTCCATCCCCTGTCAGATCTGTGAGCCTCCCTTCCACGTCCCATATAATAATATCTCCTTCTCCGATCCATTCCACGGCTTTGGAGCCCATGGATCCAAGAGTCCCAAGAGAATCAGCATCAGAGCTGAAGAGGACTATGTCTTTGATTCCAACAGTTGCTCTTACAGGTTCTGCTCCTATCCCCTCAGATCTGGATGAGTCTTGGAGCCGAAGCATTGGTGTCTGATCCCGGGGTGGGATCTACTCCAATGGTGTCAGAGTCATCCTTGCCCCTCAGAGCCTCAGCACTATATAGCTTGGGTCCTGCTCCCTTCTTGAGGCATGGATTGGGACGGGGTCTGGGCTTGTCAGCTTCAGAAGTTTCGACTCCAATGCGACCAGCCATGGCTTCTCCAAGTCTGTCTGTCTTTGATGTAGTGAAGTGGGTTTTCTCTCGTCCGAGAAACCCGATCTCTCTTAATTCCTTGAATCCTATTTGGTCTGAGCTCTGATCCCACCAGGCCTTTTCCACAGGAATAGCCAGTGCCAACTAGCATCCAGGCAGTTCCCTTAGAGAAACTTCCTCTGTCTTCTGACACCTCCTCAGAGCATCTCACTGAGGAGGTTTCCTATAGGAGAACATTCAAAAGGAGACACATAGATTCCCCTCTGAAATCTCTCACAGAGGATACTAACTTCGACAAAGAGGAAGGGTCCCTAGATCACCACCTGATGATGTCTCTTTCTGAGACATTTTGCAGATCCTTAGGGAGAAGGGTGATTGGGTCTCAGATACCCCTTCCCCTGAAGAGTCAGTATTTTTAGAAGCTTTTGGTTCTGGCCCAGTTACATCTTGGATTACTCCCCTGGCTGATGAGCTTATTGATTTAGTCTGTTGCTAGACATGAAAGGAACCAGACTCTGTCGAACCAACCACTGTTGTCCAGACAAGATTTTGACAGCACCAAAAGACAGACCTCATTGGCGCAAAGGAGTTCCTGTTGAAGCTATGATCGTGGCAGTAGTCACAAAAAAGGAGTTAGCTGAGCAGAGCTCCTCTGTCCATCTCCCTACTAGAAAATCAAGGCCATTGGACAGATTTGGAAAGTGTATTTTTGCTTCAGCAACTTTTGCTTTGAGGTCCCTAAATTATTTAGTGCACTTTACAAGACTGCAGAGGGCTTTGACCAAGTTGCTGTTTAAATCCCTCTCAGAGTCCGTGTCTGTAGAGGACTATAAGACGTCATCTTCACAATTGGCCATTCTTTTATCTATTTTCAATGCATCTCAATGAGGAGGTTTCCTATAAGAGAACATTCAAAAGAAGACACATAGATTCCCCTTTGAAATCTCTCGGGATGCCAGTTTAGGCATTGCTGTAACAAGACATGCCTGGATATGGCTGTGTGACTTTGCAGAGCCCTTAAAGTCTTATTTCAGCAATACTTCCTTTAATGGAACGTCCTTGTTTGGCCCTTCTATTAAAGAAACACTGTCCATAGTGGACAGTAAGGAAAGACTCTTTCTGTTGAAGGAATTAACCTTTTTACCCCCCCCCCCACAATCCTTTTCATGAAATCAAGGAGGGTGGGCAAGAAAATGTGATTCCAAAAATCCCAGGATTTTTTCCGGGCTTCATGTGGCGATAGCTCCTTCAGAGACAGAAGAAGAGGTTCCAATGGAAGACACCATCTTCGTGGCGGAGGGGGCTCACAAATCCAAGGTTTCCAAGATTCTTTTCCAGATAGACCCTTTCAACACTCCTGAAGGATTGCCTGACTGCTTACCTCTAGAGGCAGTCAGGGGGCACTTGTCCTTGCACCCAAACACCTGGGGTCTTATAACAAAAGATTCTTGGGTGCAAAAAATTATATCCAGAGTTTATTTCATGCCATTTTTCCAGACTTCCCTATCCAAAAGATGAAAGCTTCCCAGCATTCCACCTAGTCAGAGAGAAGCTGCAGTCAACAGATTCAGAAGCTGTTGGACAAAAGAGTCTTCCAGGAGGTCCTGCCAGACCAGAGAAGATTCGTAACTTACTCAAGGTTCTTTTTAGTCCCAAAGAAGAAGGACCTGAGACCAATTTTAGATCTAAACAGCCTGAACCAATCTGTGAGGAAATCAAAGTTCTGAATGGTCATGGTTCAGTCCATCCTGCCCTTTTTTCACAAGGACGGTTGAATGTGGTCCAGTTCAGAGCCCTGCTCATTGGTCTCACCACAGCCCCCAGGGTGTTTACCGACTGTATGGCAGTGATAGCAGCTCACCTGAGACTGCTAGGATTCTAAGTGTTTCCTTATTTAGGTGACAGGCTCCTCACTACCCCAAGCAAGCATCTCCTAGAACAATCCAGGGACTATTTGCTGCAGCTTTGTCAAACATTAGGCATTACAGTCAACATCTCCAAATCCAAACTACAAATGGTACACAGCGTGGAGTTCATCGGTGCCCAGTTGAACAGAATAAGTCAGACTGCTTCTCTGCCTGCTCATTGTATAGCTAAAGTCAGGTTCCAGGTTAAGCATATCCTTGTTCATTCTGCCCCCCCCCCCCCAGTCAGACTTATTCTTCAAGCTCTATGTTCGATGTCAGCAGCTATAGTGTTATTTTTATTAGCACATTTCTATATGTGTGGTCTCCAATGGACTTAGTGGTCTAGTCTATAACATCCTCTGTCCTTCCCAGTCAAACTCGGGGATGCAGAAACTATCTTCATTGGTGGATCTAGTCAGATGTCATTTA
>NC_056743.1:858825569-858860569 GCF_019279795.1 Protopterus annectens | reverse complement strand
AAAAAAAATTTTATTTAAATTTTAAAAGCTTGCCCCCTAAGCTTTCTGTGTTGGAGGGAAGCCTTCTAGCTTATCAGTGGGAGTGGTAAGCACTAGGTAACCTATCTACCACATAAGGGGTGGTTCTGGCCCAGAAATTGTAGTTATTGGCCGTTTGGGCAGTTTTTCCATCTCTCTCAACTTTCTGATTTAAAATCCCGCATTTGCACTTGTTTCCCCCTTTCCTGTAACTAGTTTAGTCCAGATACAGATTCTTAGTTTTAGCACTTGAATTTGCTTATTCGTGATCAGCACTTGTTCAGAACTTGTAAGCACTAAATAACCTACTAATTACTACAGCAGTCCACCTTCCTCATTACCTAGAGGAAAACAGTTTTGGTACTCACTTTCCTCACTTATCTAGAGAAAATTAGTTTTTATTCAGGCATGTCCAAGGGTCAGCTCCCAGTGTACTCTCCTGTCTATCTGATGAATTTGGGCATCTTGGGGCAATGTAGAAATGGCCTCATGTACACAGACAACCCTCTCCTCCTACCACCCAACACTACAGCCTGTGAGAGATGCACTTATCTAGCCAAACTGGAGGTAAAGCTCTCTCCAATCAAGACTGAACTTGACAGTCAAGAGGAGAAGGTAAACACTTGCACCACACTCATCACATAGTCTCACTAAATCTACACCACCAAAATCCACACATAGAAACACAAATACATTTGCGGAGGCTCTCAATAATATTCTAAGCAACAGAGACCTCCAAAGCAGAAGTGCAAGCAACCTCCATCCCCCAACACAACCCAAATGACACATAGCCCGCAGACTCAGTGTGCCACTCAACCACAGCCAATAAGGCAAAACAACGTACCCAACACACTAGTCATAGGTGACTCTATAGCCAGGCACACTGATGTCCCACTCACCAGGATAAACAAGGAGAAGGTTACTGTCAGCTGCCTGTCGGGTGCCAGGATCCGCCACATAACCCACGCACTCAGGTCACTCCACAAGTACAAATATGACTCTGTCATTGTCCATGTTGGTGTGAATGACCTGAGATATACCTCCCTGGGCTACATGAAAAGAGACATGGAAGAGCTGTCCGATCTTGTAGCCCAGGCAGATATGACCCTAGCCCTGAGTAGCATTCTGTCATCACCCAGAACGATGCTGCAGTACAAGGACAAAATGACTGACTTCAACAATTGGTTAAGCTTCTGGTGCCATTCTAAAGGGATCCAGTATCTGTCTGCCTGGGATGACATGGTCGACAGACCAAGATGCTTTGCCAGAGATGGCCTGCACCTGTCACCCCTGGGATTCCGGATACTGGCTAAGGTTCTTGCCGCCCCTATAGTGCCTTTTTTAGGCAAGGTTCAAATGACAAATTCACCACCGTAACAGGAACAGGCAAGCAAAAACTGAGGGTGATGCTACTCAGTGCTAGAAGTCTAAATCTTAAAATGCACTCACTCGAGGCACTCCTTAAAATGGAGAACATCGATATCTGTGCAGTGACTGAGACCTGGTTCAAGGCTCCGGAGAGCACCCCTGCACTACCAGGCTATAACTCATACCACACTTTTCGGCCATGTGACCTGGACGGGAACACCAAAGGTGGAGGTGTGTCCATATTCATTAAGGATATCCACACCTCCAGGCTAGTTGCTCAGCATAATGCAGCCGAGGTTATCCAAGTGCAACTAACTCTGGGCAAAACTGCAATCCAAATTGTAGCTTGCTACAGATCACCCACCATGTCCCAGGATTCCCACTCCTCTTTTTTTGATGTACTGGAAAATATTAGGGTTCAAACAAACACCCTAATAATGGGCGATTTCAACTACCCCACCATTAACTGGGAAAACTACTCATGTACCAACTCCTTCGCTCAACGCTTTCTGGAATTCATAAACTCCAATGCCCTGGATCAACTTATCCACACCCCCACCAGAGGCAATAATATCCTAGATCTAGTCTTTAGAAACATGAGTGACCGGTGTTCCACACCTGAAGTCAACGCCTCATTGCTCTGATCCGACCATAAGCTAATTACTGTAGATATCCACATCCTGCCCCCACCCCCCATTAAGGAAACCATGGTAAAAAATTTCTCCAAAGCCAACTTCATGCTTCTTAAGACAGAAGTGGTGAACTTCATAGCACCCATGCAGATGGACAATACAGTTACGACTACTGAATCGTACACAATTGCACTTTATAAGCACTTACATGAGTGCATGGATCGTGCTATCCCAAACAGAACCAAGATGCTATCCTCCAAAAAAAGGAAGCCAATCTGGTGGTCTCCTGCCATAAACAAACTGTAAAACAGAAAGAAGAAACTATTGCAAAAGAGAGTAAAATCCCATGAGTGGAGGAGCTCCCTGGTCAGCCTCATTAAGAAGCTGTGATCCCTGATAAAATCCTCCAAAGCTAGTTACGAAAACAAAATCGCCACTGATTCTAAAGACAACCACAAAGCATTCCATAGCTATGTCAAGAATCTCCATGGCAACACTCAGATCTGCTCTGAGTTACAGCACAATGGCACAAAATATACAGACCCAACTGATATTGCCAACAATCCTGGCAGATAGGTTCAGTGCTAACTTTGCCCCCCTCTCACCCCCTAAAGAGCCCATCTCTATATCAGAAGAATGCAAAGTTCCTGTAATCACAGCTGCACAGGTAAAAACCACACTCTCCAAAGCCAAGAACAAAGCATCCATGGGACCAGACAACATCCCAGGCTGTGTTCTACACGAACTACAGAATGAACTGGCACCCCACCCAAGTACCATGTTCAATCATAGCCTCACCTCAGGCTTTGTGCCTGCTGAATGGTGCACAGCGACGGTTATCCCACTCCACAAGAGTGGAGCCACCACAGACCCCAAGAACTACTGCCACATTAGCCTGACGAGCCTGGTCTGCAAGGCCATGGAACGTATTATCATGGAACTTATAAACAAAGACATTATTAATCTCCAAACTCTGGACCCCACCCAGTTTGGGTTTGTAAAAGGCAGATCATGTCTCCTAAACCTGATAGACTTCTTTGAAGCAGTCACCAAAGCCGTTGACAAGGGTAAGATGGTTCACACAGCCTATCTTGATCTTGCCAAGGCTTTCAACACCATCCCCCACTCTGGAATTATAGAAAAATTCATTAAACTAGGTATAAATCCCTATGTCAGAAGATGGGTGGCTAACTGGCTCACTGACAGAACCCACACTGTGAAAGTAGCAGACTCCAAATTCGACTTCAGACCAGTGACAAGTGGAGTACCACAGGGTTCAGTCCTGGGTCCTCTCCTGTTTGGTATCTACTTCTCTGAAGTATAGGCTAACACAGAAGGTCTTTGGCTAATAAAGTTCGCAGATGACTGCAAACTAGGAGCCATAATCGAAACTCATAACAATGTGGACATCCTACAAAAGGGCCTCACTGAGACAGATGCCTGGTATCAAAGCCATGGCCTCAAGCTCAATGCCAAAAAGTGCATTGTCATCCCCTTTGGTAAAAATTCTGTACCCATGAACTACAACGTAAGTGGTAGTATATTTAACACCGAAAGTGTGATTAGAGACCTTGGGACACAGGTGGACAGTAGTCTCTCCTTTGATAATCACATCGCCACAGTAGTCAGGAAATCCTTCTATGTGGCACACCTCATCAGAAAAGGTTTTTCATCCAGAAAAAAAAGAGGTCATTGTTCCTCTCTACTCATTATTCATTAGACCCATTATAGAGTACCTCACAAGACATCTACAACAACTGGAAAGGCCACAGAAATACCTCACAAAGAGGATTACCGGCCTCAAACAGATGCCCTACGCAGACCATCTCAAAAAACTCCAGCTTTACTCCGTTGCATATCGCCTACTCAAAGGTGATCTCTGCCTAATATACAAAGCTATGTCAAACCCAGAGCTGTTGGACATGCTCCACTTAAAGAAATCCCAATCCCGCCGAGCTACACGCTCTAGGGACCTAAACCTTGTCACCACAATAACCAGAACATGCCGGAGGGATAGATTCCTGTCCCAGAGACTTCCCATACTCTGGAAAAAACTACCTATCTATATCAAACAAAGCTCCTCATTAGCACTCTTCAAGAAAAATCTTGATGATTAGATGGGAAATAGAAAATTCACCCCGGGGATCACCTCTGTGGCTCTGCTTGACAGTGGCACAGGAAAATAATTTTCTTGGGTGGCAAAAGCCAGGGTTCTTTTTTGACTGGGCTTGTATAGATCCCAGGGCCGACAGGCTTGTACCTACCTATGAACTTATAGTAAGTGTTAGTATCCTGTAGTTTTTTCGATATTATGAAATTCAGTATTTTGAGTTTTCCGTATTTTGAACTTTCAAGATTTTGGACTCGGTATTTTGAATTTCGAGATTATGAGCTTTCAATATTTAGAAGTAGACCTATATATATATATATATATATATATATATATATATATATATATATATATATATATATATATATATATGTATATGTATATATATATATATATATGTATATATATATATATATGTATATATATATGTATATATATATATGTATATGTATATATATATATATATATATATATATATATATATATATACATATGTATGTGTGTGTGTGTGTGTGTGTGTGTTTAGAGAAAGAGGAAGCCCAGACATGTGTCCCTCCATCCATCTCCTTCAGATATTTTTCCCTAAATAATTCAACTTAGAACATTAAAACAGCAAAAAAAAATAGAAATGCATATTTCATGAAAGCCATTAAAAGTGATGGTGGCTATAATTAACAGCTGCAGTATATAGAAGATATATGCTGTACTAAATCACAGTGAATCTTACAGACTACTTTGTGAAACAGACATTAACTTAGAATTCAGCATCAGGCATGCATTTGCTGGCAAAGCTCTCCAGCCCCATCCTGGGGACAACATCTGGAAGTTCTGTAAGAGAGACCATAAGGCAGATGTCTGCTTGTAGCTAATTCATATGGAAAATGAATTGCACTGCAGAAGTGATGCCTGAAATTTACATATCACCATTGTTCATCTCCTTGAAACCTAAAATGGCTACAGTTTATCAGTCCTCAATAAAAGCAAATTGTAATAACAACTGAAGGAGAAAATTCCTCAGTCAACCTGGAGAGAAAAAGGATATGACTAAATGCATTCTGAGGTTTTCAAGATAAGTGATTCCCTGTTGGAATACTTAGTCACAAATTACAGAAGGCTGTTAGAAATAAATGTATTGGCATGACATTCACAAGAAACTGGTTTGGAAACTACGGAAAGGAGATGATAGAAAAATTGGGGAACAGCAGCTAAAATATGAGCAAATGGCACAGAAGCTATCTGGACTTAGATAGGTCATGTAGAGACAATGTAAGGTTTACAGCAGTACCAGAACAAATGGAAGGGAAGGAATGTAAAGACTTTATGGGAAAATGCAACAGCACGTGGACTGTACTTTATATTGCTGATATTAAAATATAAACAGAACATAAAGGAAGTATTCCTAATTTGAGACTGTGAAAGCAGCTGAGATCTATAATGATTAAATTGCACACATATCAGCTAAAAGATGATGTTCATTTGATTTTGTTGAAGACAGGAAAAAATCTAAAAATCTGGAGATACAAGACTGTATGTGGATAATAATTTTCGCTACATAAATGGATTTTTCCTTCTATAAAGCTCTACAGAGAAATTAACAATTTCAAGTTTATATGTATACTGCATCATGTCAAGACTTTCACTCACTTGGACTTAAAACCTAAACAGACCCTCGCCATGCACCACGACAAACTGAAAATAAATAAATAAATAAATAAGAAGAGGGAGTATGGGAAGAAGGAACTAGTAACCAGTAAACAAATACAAACAAGGAAACTTAAATTCAGAGATTCCCTATGAAGCCTTTTCACGTTGCCTATTTGAAAGAAATGAAACAGTTTTCAAAAAAAGTGAGACTCCATAAAATAATGCAACAGGAACACTAGTGAATTCAGTACTTAATCCAGATACGTGTTTATATGAACATGGATTTCTGATATAACTTCAACGGGAGATGCATTTTATACAAAGTTTTAAAACCACGAAAACCAGTAACTACCAGAGAGAAAATAGACATTTAATTAATACAAATATGAAATGTACGTATTACATTTCAAACTTTACTTAGAAATGAAACTGTATAGCTATCTGGAGGGTTGGGATATTATTGCATGCTGTGTAGTTAAATTCCCATTTTTCTCTTTCAAGTTGCATTGTGTTATTTTGCTTCCAATATAAGTTCTGTATTAATGGGAGGAAAGAGGGAAAGAAAGGAATGATAAATGAAAAAGGAAACAAGTAGGCAATAATGTATAATTATATGTGTACCAGTGTGGGAACGAATAAAAAGTTAATGAAACAAGTATGATAACCGCAAGTAGATAGCAAGAATGACATCCTCAGAAGATGTTCATATTGCTAGCTGCGACAACTGAAACAGATCAGGGAAGAAAACTTTATAACAGTTCACTGGAAACATTAACTGGGGATATATGCATAGAAAAAGGCAATGGACATAACTAAAATGCAAGTTGCACACTGAAAGACATTTTATAACTATTGAAATCAACAAAACCAGTGAGAAAATAACTATCTGAAATTACATGCTGGTGAGTTATAGATACATTTTTTATCAGGCTGCAAAATGGAGGGTCTACTTATGCAGACTGAGATGTTTTTTCCTAGTGCTTTTTGAATGCAGATTGCCTTTCTTGACAAGGAGATGCTTCATCTGAATAGATAACATTTGATCTTTTAAAACATTTGAGATGTTAATGAAATTAAAGGGGAGAGGTTAAAAAATGTGCACAACGTATTGGAATGAATAAGCTGCAAAAGTTAAATATGTAATGTTCAGACATAAGGACAGTGATAGCATCAGAAATAAGATGTCTAAATTGATAGCTGCAGGTAAGAGAAACAAATTAGGGATTTATAGTAAGTGTTCTGTAGTCCAAAGGGGTTCATTAGTGTTTGAGCCTTATTCGAAAGGGATAGAAGAAGCTGTATACCATTATTTTTACAGAGTGGTAGCTATATATGGCATTGAGAGAATATTTATATAGTTAACAAATTGTTCATTTTTGTTTAGGGAGGAGCTGTGTGTTGTTTTAATTGAAATAAGAGATCAGGTTCAGTTAGGACAGTGCTACACAAAAATGTATAAAATGGCATAAAATGATAGAAACAGACTATGGAAGGCCAGAGTGCAACAACAACACAAAGAATGCATATAAGTATTGGTATTCTGTTTATGATCATAACTGCATGTGAAAGTTTCCTTTTTCCTTCTCAGCACTCTTTTGAAATGAGATTTTGCCATTTTCCCATTTTGAAATTATTGGTCAAAACATATTATAAGTAGATGTTAACTGAGTCACATGGTCAATGTTCTACCTTGTGGCCCCTCGTGGTAGTATATGCAAGCAACCTAAATAGGAGGAATTATTGCTTTTTCAACAGCTTAAAGGTAAATAAACAGAACTAATAAGAGGGGTAATTGGTTCCATAATAGAATGAATTTAGTTTGGAAGCTGATACTTTTTCATCTTCAGCTTCTTCTGTGCTAAAAAAAAATACCTTGTTGCTATGCTAAACCACATTAGTGCTACATCTAATTCACTGTAATGGGTGTGATCTATCTTTATGGCTTCACTTTAAAATTCCCATAGGAGCTTTAACCCTAAGATATGGCTGATAAAGCTCTGATGTTATGTGGTCCTATCTCGCCTACATTCTTTACTCACGGGTTAGCTCCGACTCGGCCAACTTATTTCTCTAGCATGAAGTCTCTAATCGGCAGGGCTAACACGGTATCCCAAGATGCACCTCGCCCTAGCCCCAGATCTCGTTTGCCGCACGTAGAGTTAGGACGTGGTCTCACTTGGCTGTGGCTAAGTACCCTTTCAAAACTTTTCATAAGTCTTTAGCAGTCTGTTTCTCGTAAAAAGCTATTTTAATAGCTAGTTTTTCATTGTGAGTGTACTGTGTAAGCGAGTAGTGTTTTTTTGTGATATTCCTCTGTTTTGGTGGGCTAGGCCCGTTTAAGTTAGAGGACCTAGTCCTCTCCTGTGTTGTTTTTGTGTAAACTTGTGTTTTTGTTCGGTCGGTAGTTAGATTTCCTTGCTGCACCAAAGAAACGTTTAAGTTAGAGTTTCCTTGGTTGTTCGTGGTTTGTTTTTTTTTCCCGCCTTCCTCTTGTGTCTGTCCTTGTCGGTTGAGTGGGTGCTGTGTACTATTATGTCTAAAGAGCAAAAAGAGCATAAACCCTCTGGGTTTAAAAAATGCTCAAAATGTGGCCACAAGATGTCCATTACAGATGGGCATTCTATCTGTGTTTATTGTCTTGGTGCTATTCACCTGCAAGAGTCCTGCAGTTTTTGCCATGCTTTTAGCCCGAGGGTACTGCAGGAAAGAAAAAATAAGTTGATTTTGAAGGGCCTGGTTAAACCTTCTTTTGAGGAGTCCTTAGACTCTTCTTCTAGTACTAAGTTTAAGACTTCCAAGGCCAAGAAAAGATCTCCAGCTCCATCTGTCTCATCGGAGCCCCCGGAGAAGGTTTCGAAAGTGGATACTGCCTCCACGGCTCCATTGTCCTCGGGGCCGCAGGAGGTATCTGTTGTACTGGAGTCGACCTCAGCCCCGATATTATTGGAGCCTATTCGGAGCCGGTCACCCAGCGTTAGGCCTGAGTCTCCGGGTAGGAGATCCCGATCTCCTCCTATTTCCTCCAAATCCTCTAGGCTGTCTGATTTGGATATGGATAGGGTGGTCCAGAGGCTCCTGCAGTCACCGGTGTTAGCAAAATTGTTCTCGGCTCTGGCCCAGTCGGCTCCGGAGCCAGTCCCTATTCTTGTACCGATGATTCCTCTTCTGAGAACCCCTGTGTCATCGGAGCCGGAGTGCTCCGCGCCGAGTGATGTTCTCGTGTTGGCTCAGATACCCCTTGCGAGTTTATCGGAGCTGACGTCGACTCCAACCATGTCGGTTCCGTCCTCTGGTTTTGGTACTCAGGTTTCCTCAGTCGGACCCGAGGGGGATACCTCAGGACTCTTGTTGGTTCCAAGCCTCCCTCTCGGTGCATCGACTCGGGGAATCCCGACTCCGGTTGTGGTCTCGGAGATGGGTTGGTCCTCAGATTCAGGGGGACCTGCCTTCGAGGCCATGAGGAGCGCACTGGCCAGATCGTCAGTTACATCACCCGGATCGGTCACTCCTTCCCCCTACACCCTGGTTAGAGCCTCTGACACACCCCTGTCCATAGATGGTGGAGCCCGAAGGTCTGAGGATACCCCCATGAGTGGTCCCCAACTTTCTGAGGGCCCCTCAGTGTCGGTGCCTGAGGAACCCCCTAGAAAGAAGCTGTGCAAGAGGAAGCACATAGACTCTCAGGACGAGTCCCTCACTTCTGATACCGACCTCGAGAAGTCATAGGGGTCCCCTAAGTCGTCCTCCAATGATGTCTCTTTCTCTGACATCCTGGAGATCTTGAGGCAGAGAGGCGACTGGCCTTCCAAGACCCCCTCCAAGGAGGAGTCGGTATTCCTCAAGGCCTTCGGAGCTCAACCCTCTGCCTCCTGGGTGTCTCCACCCTTCGAGATTTGATTTGTCAAAGGGTGTGGGAGACCCCTGATTCCGTGGAACCGGTGCCCAGACGTCCAAATAAGTTTCTTTCTGCTCCCCCGGGGAAAGAGTTCCTGACCAAAGGGGTTTCCGTAGATGCCTTGGTGGTGGTGGCAGCCATTCAGCAGGAAGTTGCAGAGGCTTCTTCTTCCGTCCATCCTCCTAACAAGGAGTCCAGGAGTATGGACCGGTGTGGGAAGCGTACCCTGTCTTCAGCGACCTTTACCTTGCGGTCGCTGAATTATCTTTGCCATTTTACTCGGCTCCAGCGAGATCTCCTTAAGGAGCTAGGAGACACACTGACGGGTAACATGCCTGAGGTGGTAGCGCAGACTGTTAACGCCCAGTTGTCTACCCTTGGTTCCATTGTCAACTTGTTCATGAGGCTCATATCCTATGCAGCCGAAGGGGCGAGTAGGGCAGCTAGCTCAGGTGTAGCTCTCAGAAGGCAAGCCTGGATGTGCCTGTGTCATTTCGCGGAGGCTTTTAAGTCTTCCTTCACTGACACCCCCTTTGATGGGTCCTCACTCTTCGAGACCAAAGTGAAAGACACCTTCACCAGATGCGAACAGGAGGGGAAGACCCTATCTGCCATAGGGGCCTGTTTCTCTCTTTCTTCTAGGCCTTACCCCAAGACTGAGAGAGGAGGGAACATGTGGTTCAAGAAGTCACAGAAGTCTTAACCTGCAACTCAAGGTGAGGCAGAGGAGGGGGAAATTATTCTGGAAGACGCCGTCCTAGAGGCAGAGGAGGCCCCAGCAACTCAGGAGACCAGAATTCCTTTCGCTGGTCTTCCTTTCTGCGCTCCTGAGGCATTGCCTGACTGTGCTGTTCCGGAGCCAGTCGGGGGCTGAATTTCGTTGCATCCGGAAGCCTGGGAAAGCATCACCCAGAATCGTTGGGTGTTTCGAATAGTTACCGGAGGTTACACTATTCCCTTTTTATCAACACCCCTTCCAGTCAAAAGAATCCCGGACATTCCACCCAGTCAATGGGATCAAGCAGCACTAGAAGTTTCAAATCTGCTAGAAAAAGGAGTCATCCAACCAGTCCCCTCAGACCATATCGGATCAAGAACTTACTCAAGACTCTTTTTGGTGCTGAAAAGAACAGGGGACCTGAGGCCCATTCTGGATCTCAGCCAATTGAATCACTACATTCTGAAGTCCAAGTTCCAAATGGTCACTCTTCAGTCCATTTTTCCCTTGCTGGAAGAAGGAGTATGGATGTGCTCCATCGATCTCAAGGATGCCTACTACCACATCAAGGTGGACAAGGCATCCAGGAGTCACTTATGCTTCCAGCTGGGAGCCAGTCACTTCCAGTTTCATGCCCTACCCTTTGGTCTCACCACAGCCCCCAGGGTGTTTACCAAGTGTTTGGCAGTGGTGACGGTTCACCTGAGACGTCAGGGATTCCAGGTGTTTCCATATCTGGACTGGCTTCTCATCGCCCCCACTAGGTATCTCCTCATTCAAGCCAGGGAGGCCGCTATTACAATTTGTCAACAACTAGGAATTACCTTGAACTGGGAAAAGTCTGCCTTGCTGCCTTCACAGCGTGTTGTTTTTATAGGCGCAGAGCTAGACTCTATTCAAATGCAGGCCTTTCTGCCACAAGAGAGGATAAGAGTGCTGCAGTCTCAGATTCATGCATTGTTGCCCCTCAAGAGAGTTCAGGCCAGGTTAGTTCTCCAGCTCCTTGGATCCATGGCTGCCACCATCATGCTGGTGCCTCTAGCCAGGTTACACATGCGGATCCTACAGTGGCTCCTTTCGGCCCAATGGTCCTTTCAGAAACTTCCTCTTTCTCACTTGATACTTCTCACGGAATGGTGCAAACAGGACCTCTGCTGGTGGCTATGTTCCACCAATCTGGACAAGGGGAGGAGCTTGATTCCTATGTCTCCAGTAGCCACGGTGACCACGGACACCTCCCAGATGTGGTGGGGGGGCACTATCTTGGCAGGACGGTCCTAGGCACGTGGCAAGATCACGAGGTACACCTGCACATCAGTGTTCTAGAGATGAGAGTGGTGTTACTAGCACTGCGGGCACTCCAAAGCTCTCTTACTCTGGGAACGATTGCAATTCACTTGGACAGCATGTCCGTGGTGTGGTACCTGAACAAACAGGGGGGAACCAAGTCTTATCCCCTCTGCAGAGAGGCCATGCGAGTGTGGCATTGGGCAGTGGCTTCCCAACAGTTTTTAGTGGAAACACACATTCCGGGAAAGACCAGCGTGATAGCGAACAGGCTGAGCAGAGCTATTCTGATGCCTTACGAGTGGTCCCTGAACAACCGAGTGGCAGTTCAAATTTTCAACAGGTGGGGTCAGCCTTGCTGCGATCTCTTTGCCAGCCCTCTCAATGCCAAATGCAGCAAGTACTTCACACTGATCCCCCCACAGGGGGAGTCCCCCAGGGACGCTCTGGTACATGATTGGCCCTCCGGTCTGATCTTTGCTTTCCCTCCGTTTCCTCTGTTACCAAGAGTGATTCAGAAAGCCATATCCTTGGGAAGCAGGATGATTCTAATTGCTCCACACTGGCCTTGAAAAGTATGGTTCCCTTTTCTTCAGCAGTAAGCAGTGGACGGTCCTTGGACCCTGGACCCAGTGCCAGACCTACTGATTCACATGTCAGGACAGCTCCATCCCTCCCTGCGAACTCTCAGGCTGACAGCCTGGCTGCTCCACTTCCATCACTAGTTAGACGACATTCCTTTTCACCTGAGGTGGTACACATCTTGTCTTTGTCTCATAAGTCTTCCACCAGAAGGATTTATTCCAGCAAATGGAAGAGATTCTCCATTTGGGCTCAGGCCCAAGGTTTGGACCCCTTCACAGCCCCAATTCCGTCAGTCTTAGATTTTTTAGCCATGCTTTTCTGACAGGGCTCCGCGTCTGCTACCATTAAGGTGCAGCTGGCTGCAATTTCCAATTTTCATACATCCTACCAGCCTTCTCTTATGGGCCATAAACTTTGTAAGGCCTTCTTGAAAGGCGCCTGGTTACTTCGCCCTCCTGTTTCAGAACCTGTCATGCCATGGGATCTAAACCTGGTGTTATAAGCCATCACTTCACCGCCCTTTGAACCGGCTGCCACCTGTGAATTGAAATTTCTATCTTGGAAGACGGCTTTCCTAATAGCCATTACATCGGCCAGAAGAGTATCAGGGATTCAAGCTTTGTCCATTAAACCTCCGTATTTGACCTTTCAAAAGGACAGAGTTTCCCTGAGACTTAACCCGTCCTTCCTTCCGAAGGTGTCATCCACCATTAATCTCCATCAGTCTATTGAGATACCAGTGTTCTTTCCAAACTTTTCCAATAAAGCAGTTTAGATTTCACCAGTTGGATGTGCACAGACAACTAAGATTCTGCTCACACAGGACTAAGCATATTAGGAAGTCTGATCAACTGTTTGTGTCCTTCTCAGAAAACAGAACAGGTTGTCCTATTTCCAAGAGCACAATTTCTAAATGGATCAAAGATTGTATTTCCTTTATCTATTCATCAGCAGGCAGAAATTTACCCTTTCCCGTCAAAGCTCACTCTACCAGGGCAGTGTCTACATCATTAGCTTACCATGCCAGGCCTTCATTGGATGATATTTGTGCTGCGGCCACCTGGGCCTCTCCGCACACCTTTATTACTCATTACAAGTTGGACTTGGCTTCCCTTTGGTTCCATGGTTCTCAGGAGTATTTTCCTATGAGCTGCCCAGGATAGAGGTGCTGGGGATGCTGTCCCGTGAGTAAAGAATGTAGGCGAGATAGGACCACATAACATCAGGTAGTTAAGTACTCACCATAATGATCGATGTATGTGGTCCATCTTGCCTCACATTCTTACGTACCCTCCCACCTGCCCCCTTCCTATAGGATTTGGAGGAAAATTGGCTCTGAGAACCCTTCAGTGTCACTTGTTTTTTCTTTCCTTTCTGGCTGGAGCTCCTTCCAGTGGTGGTTGTGTGTGGGGTGTGACTGGAATGGCTGCAAACGAGATCTGGGGCTAGGGCAAGGTGCATCTTGGGATACCGGGTTAGCCCAGCCAATTAGAGACTTTGTGCTAGAGAAATAAGTTGGCTGAGTCGTGAGTAAAGAATGTGAGGCGAGATGGACCACATATATCGATTGTTATGGTGAGTACATAACTACCTGTTATGTTCCTTTTAAGTAGTGAGATTTGTACCAGAGTAACTTGTTTTTGGCTTTTGGATGAGGTCATGAATGAAAAGAATATTATGACCAATTCACCTCTTGGCTAGTACATGCAAATAAATTAAATTAATCTAACATATACATTACATAAAATCCTTGCATCTCTTTATTGTTATTTTTTTAACATTTATTTTATTTATTTATTTTACATTTGTTTACTGGGAAAGTCCGACTGGACACAGGTCCTTTTTCAGCAGAGGCCTGGGGAGAAAAGCTCCAGAGTAAACATTAATGTTAAGAGTCTACATATAGAATACAATGTACAGAAATGTATAAACATGAATTAAGTACATATGTAGTAGAAGTATATATCAAGATTACTAGATGTTACGTAAAGACTACAGTACAGTTACAAGGTTGCTCTGAGACAGGCTGATTAATATATAGTTTTACTAGAGATTATTAATACATGTATTTATCCCATAATAAACTTAGTGCATTAGATGTGAGGAGAGAGGAGTGAAAGTGTTGGTATAACATGAGGTCAGTGTCTGGAGAGTGTAGGGATTAGAATAGTGCTAGCCTGGACAGGTACAGCTGTAGAGCCATGTGTTAGGTGTTTAAGTGAATATTTAAAGTCAAGTATAGAGGGAGTAGCTGAGATGGCCAAGGGTAGTTTGTTCCAATGTTTACTTATTGCATGAGAGTAAAGGGGGGTACCAGCAGCATTGTTGGGCTTTGTTACATTTAGAAGAAACATATTATTGGACCGCAAGGCCCTGGAGCTTGTGTATGGAGTTATTAGGTGTTGTAAGCAGTGGCGGCTGGTGACTTCAAATCACAGGGGGGCTGCAGGAGACGCTGAATGGGCGGGGTCAAAGGGAAGGGTGTGGTCAACCATAAAGGGGAGGAGCTATGCACAAAACCACAAAAAAACTAACTTTAATTAAATACGCTGCCCTGGGTGGCAAACCATCATTATGAAAGTCCAATCAAGACAAAAATAAGTGTAGAAGAATAAAAATATTTCAATGCATTGGCTGCATGACAGCTTACTTAATATCTAGATGGAAACAAAAGGTTGTGAGGCATGAAAAAATAAATTACTTTTTAAATACATTACTGGAATGCCAGTCAAAATCAAGTATAAGAAAAACCAGAAGCACTCAACTCAAACTACTTCTCCTTGCACTGCAGTTCTAATTATAATATATTCAGCTTTATTAAAGTACCAAGCAACATGCTGAAAGTAGAAATCTATGTGATGCCCCCACTTGTAAAAAGTTTCTTATCCAAAAAAGACCTGCTGCCTGACGTTTCATGGGGAAAACATGATAAAAGTAAAAAATGAAAAGCAAACAAGAAACAAGCTCAAGATACATTGCTTAAAGGATTACTGTACAGGTTATGGACCACACATGATTGGCATTCTGTTTAGTTTACGGGTAAAGCCTGTAGAGATGACTGGAAGTCTCCAACAAGTGTAATGAGCTTTTTAAAATAATGGAATCCTGTCCTTTAATACCCAAGGCTTATACATTATCTAGTCAAGTATTCTCTGCATGGCAACAACAGAAAGGCTTTCAATGTTGGCAATTCTTTAACAGTATGCTTATTAAAGCTTACTTGCATCTTACGATGTCAGACAAGCTTACCTTATGGTCATTAAAGCATTGCTACTTAAACACAGAGCAACAGGCACTTTGAGTAATAAGCATAAATCAACAGTACAAAAATATGACAGAAACCAGACCATTCTGCAAAATCAAGGACAGACGAAAGCCACTGTAGTACTTATGCAGTGTGTCCTCCCCATCCAAGGTAGATACAACTACTCCTTGCCTTGCTTGGACACATCCAGAGTCACTACATGGGGAGTGGGGTGCAACAAGCATGTCACAATTTGAAATCTCTCTGGCTGACTGTGATGGCCCTGACACATTTGTCATACCTCTCAACTTCAAGAGCAAGAAATCTGGACAAAGCCATACACAGAAGTGGGACAAAGGCACAACAAGAAGGACAATTTTAAATATTGCTCTAATAAACTTAGAAAGATAATAGAATAGGTCTTGCATTAGTATGAATTTTCTGAAGGGTATAAAATCTGAAACTCAAATGTCTGTCATTTTCTAACTTCAGTCTTTAGTGATTTGTCACTAATTTGCCAAAAACACAATTTTATGAAAAATGGACCAAAAATGTGATGCAAAAATATAAAATAGACACACAATACAGCTTCTACCTGTCAAAGAAGGGACACTTTAATATTAGTACTGCTACCTTGAGCAGCTGACAAAATAAAAGAATCTACATGCATTTCAAGTAATCTATAACTTTGATTATTACAGTTATTTCTTAATTGTAAACCCTCCATGTTTTCTTCCAAAATTGCTATTTTTGGAGGGATTATTAAGGGGAAGAGCAACATTTTGAGCCAAAAATTGGGGACAGTTGAGAGGTTGGCTATGCCTAATTCTATATAGCAATTTATTTGCATGTACCTCTCAACCTGTTAATGCAGTAAATCTGAACAAGGCCAAATATATTGGGGCACATATAAACAGTACTAAAATTGCTCTTGTATAAATTGAGACAGTTGATAGAACGGCTCTTACTTTAACATGCATTTTATGAAGGTTATGAAGTCTGAAACTTATTATTTAGTGACTTCTGGCAAATCATTTAGGAATTAAAACTACAAATTTTATGAACAACAAACCAAAAATAAGAAGCAAAAATCTATTCATTCTTTGAAAATCTGGACAGTTGGGAGGTATAGTTCAGCTGGGCCTGTCTGAGTTTGCTGCCCTTCCCCTGACAAAATAATGGTTGAACTGGAGCCTCTGCAGCCATTCCAATTAACCATTACTTGGCTATTTCACTCCATTTACCATAAACACTAATGTGCATACTGCTTTACTTCAATGATTGGACTTCATTTGAAAGTTTTATTTTGTATTTTACAGCACAAACATTAAGTAATCTGTTAAACAAAGCAATGCAGTCTCACAATGAAAACTTAGCATTAAAACTTCTCTGCCCTTGAAACTCACATTCATTGAAACAGCATTGAAACCCACATTCAAAGAAAATACATTTTGCCAGTGGCAGATAAAGATTAATTTTGGGCTGTTTTCAATCATAGGCCCCTTGCATATGAAACATACATGTGCTCTTTGATACACCTTCCTCATTGTACTAAAAATTATATTCCTTGTACAATACAGTACACTTGTTAGAGGGTGTTTTAAATTTGTTTTGAACATTTTTCCAGTAAGCAATGAAACAAAACATATGCACCCATAATGGCAAAACTGCCCAGTTGAGAACATTTATCATAAAAAGTCTACTCAGACT
Organism: Protopterus annectens; assembly: GCF_019279795.1. NCBI lineage: Eukaryota > Metazoa > Chordata > Ceratodontiformes > Protopteridae > Protopterus > Protopterus annectens. The sequence continues at coordinate 858,843,358 of NC_056743.1, read as the reverse complement.
TCCACAGTCCACCATTATTAGTAAATATACACAATTCTACAGTCCACCATTATTAGTAAATATGCACAATTCCACAGTCCACCATTATTAGTAAATATGCACAATTCTACAGTCCACCATTATCAGTAAATATGCACAATTCTACAGTGCACCTTTATCAGTAAATATGCATAATTCTACAGTCCATATTCAGTGAATTCAGTTCTTGCCATAGCTGTCAACCTTAGCACAAAAACCTGGACGAAGCCAATAATGGGGGAATACAGTCCCAAAAATAGGGACAAATTTAAAATATTCATCTTATAAACTTAGAAAATTGCTAGAAAAAGGTTGTGCTACTATGTATTCTGAAGAACATGAAGTTTGAAATTCAAATGCGGTCAATTCTACTGCGGACAGAACAAAACAATTTTCAGCAGACGCAGGGATTAATACTGCAGACACGTCTGTGTAAAATGGCAGGGCATCAGAGCAAATCCACACAAACACAGGCAGGAGATGCAGACTCCACACAGAAGCCACCCCAACCAAGAATCAAACCAGAAAACCTATAGCTGTGAGGCAACAATACTACCACTGCACCATCAAATCTGCAAGGAATTAAACATTCAGAAACCTGAAGTCTGAAATTCAAATGCCTGTCAATTTTACGACAGAACAAAAACAATTTTCAGCAGGGATTAAAACTGCAGACACGTCTTTGTAAAATGGCAGGGCACCAGAGCAAATCCACACAAACACATGGAGGAGATGCAGACTCCACACAGAAGCCACCCCAACCAAGAATCAAACCAGAAAACCTATAGCTGTGAGGCAACAATACTACCACTGCACCATCAAATCTGCAAGGAATTAAACATTCAGAAACCTGAAGGCTGAAATTCAAATGCCTGTCAATTTTACTGGACAGAACAAAACAATTTGCAGCAGAGATGCAGGGATTAATACTGCAGACACGCCTTTGTAAAATGGCAGGGCACCAGAGCAAATCCACACAAATACAGGGAGGAGATGCAGACAGAAGCCACCCCAACCAAGAATCAAACCAGAAAACCTATAGTTGTGAGGTAACAATACTATCACTGCACCATCAAATCTGCAAGGAATTAAACATTCAGAAACCTGAAGTCTGAAATTCAAATGCCTGTCAATTTTACTGGACAGAACAAAAACAATTTTCAGCAGGATTAAAACTGCAGACACGTCTTTGTAAAATGGCAGGGCACCAGAGCAAATCCACACAAACACATGGAGGAGATGCAGACTCCACACAGAAGCCACCCCAACCAAGAATCAAACCAGAAAACCTATAGCTGTGAGGCAACAATACTACCACTGCACCATCAAATCTGCAAGGAATTAAACATTCAGAAACCTGAAGGCTGAAATTCAAATGCCTGTCAATTTTACTGGACAGAACAAAAACAATTTTCAGCAGAGATGCAGGGATTAATACTGCAGACAAAATGGCAGGGCACCAGAGCAAATCCACACAAATACAGGGAGGAGATGCAGACAGAAGCCACCCCAACCAAGAATCAAACCAGAAAACCTATAGTTGTGAGGTAACAATACTATCACTGCACCATCAATTATACAAGGAGTTAAACATTCAGAAACCTGAAGTCTGAAATTCAAATGCCTGTCAATTTTACTGCGGACAGAACAAAACAATTTTCAGCAGAGACGAGGGATTAAAACTGCAGACACATCTTTGTAAAATGGCAGGGCACCAGAGCAAATCCACACAAACACAGGCAGGAGATGCAGACTCCAAACAGAAGCCACCCCAACCAAGAATCAAACCAGAAAACCTATAGCTGTGAGGCAACAATACTACCACCGCACCATCAATTATGCAAGGAATTAAACATTCAGAAACCTGAAGTCTGAAATTCAAATGCCTGCCAATTTTACTGCGGACAGAACAAAACCAATTTTCAGCAGGGATTACAACTGCAGACACGTCTTTGTAAAATGGCAGGGCACCAGAGCAAATCCACACAAACACATGGAGGAGATGCAGACTCCACACAGAAGCCACCCCAACCAAGAATCAAACCAGAAAACCTATAGCTGTGAGGCAACAATACGACCACTGCACCATCAAAAATTAAACATTCAGAAACCCTTAAGTCTGAAATTCAAATGCCTATCAATTTTATTTAACATTTTTAATCAGGACAGTCTGACTTGGAACAAATAAACAAATTTTCAGCAGAGGCCCAGGAAGAAATAATGCAGACATGTCTTTGTAACATAAAGCAAACCCACACAAACACAGGAGAAGATCCAGACTCCACAAAGAAGGAACCCCAGCCAAGAATCAAACCCAAGAACCTGCAGCTGTGAGGCAACAATGCTACTACTACACCATCAAATATCAAGCATTGCAACATTTACAAACCACAGATATTATGAGGAACAGATCAGATCGAATATGAGGTAAAATCTGAAATTTTACTCAAGTCTTTAACACCTGCATACAGGGTACAGGGTTCAAGCCTGAGGCATTCCCTACCACACCACCATACATTTTCACACACACACACACACACACACACACACACACACACACACACACACACACACACACACACACCCACACCCCAGTAAAGCACAAGCACCATACACAAACTCCAGTAAAGCACAAGCACCATACACAAACTCCAGTTAAGCACAAGCAACATACACAAACTCCAGTAAAGCACAAGCACTACACACAAACTCCAGTAAAGCACAAGCACCATACACAAACTCCAGTAAAGCACAAGCACCATACACAAACTCCAGTAAAGCACAAGCACCATACACAAACTCAAGAAAAATAAACATTGTATATTAAAGGCACCTTACCTGAATGAATACATCCAGAGTTAACGTCCCCAGATACATCCTTCCCATACTGAAGACCCGAGATCCACATGCTCCTTCCGGGACGCCGAGATCCCTGAGGCTCTGTCCCAGTCCCTGCTGCTCCTCTTGCAGTCCGGACGCCCCCCCATCATCCTGGGGTCTGTGCACTGTAAAAGTGCACCTATGGGACGGCCCGGCTGCCTTTGAGCATGCGCACCGATAAGCCGGAAGCCGGACTCTATGCGCATGCGCGCGCATCTTGAAAATTTTAAAAACGTTTTTTTTTTTTTTTTTTTTCTTTTCTTTTTTTTCTTTTTTTATGTTTGAGGGGGCTGCAGTCCGGCAGCCCTATGCCACGAGCCGCCCCTGGTTGTAAGGCTGGTGTTTTTTTCTGGAGGTAAAGGATTTTATGTGCTAGTAGGAGCTGATTGTAAAGTAGAAGGTGTGGAAATTCAAGTTTTTTAAGGGGGATGCAGTGATGTGTTTTGTATGGACTGTTGGTAGTGAATTTGGCGATCTTATTACAGCAGGTTGCTAGTTTGTTCAAATCGGAATTCCTAAGGTTGGTGAAAGTTGGGGAGGCATATAGGAGTGTGAAAATGAGATGGGTACATGCTATGGTGGCTCTAGTAGTATCTGTTAAGAACCGTTTGTTTCTGTAGAGTGCTCCTAAATTTTTTATGAACTTTTTTATTGTATTTGTGATATGGAATTCGAAAGTCATATTATGATCAATTTCTATGCCTAGAAATTTAGTATGTGTAGCAGGTGATATAAAAGTGTTGTTAAGGGGCGTTTATATCGTTATCAAAAGATGAAAATAGCGAACGCTATTTCATCGGCCCCAAAACATCTAAACATGAAAATATCGAACATTCAGAACAGCAAATTTTTTCCCATGGAAAAAATTTGCTGCTCCGAAACACATACACACAACACAAGCCATCAAACAAACAGCAACCACACACATACACTTAAATTCCTACATCTAACGCTACACTAAACTAAACATACACTACTATCTACCCACTTACCTTAACCCAAACCCTAACCCTAAGGTCAGTCACTATCGCACACTCACCTAACCTGCGCCCTAACCCTAAATCACTTAAACCGCCCCTAACCCTAAAGTCTGTCACTGTCGCACACACGCCTAACCTGCGCCCTAACCCTAACTCGCTTAACCTGCCCCTAACACTAACATACAAACAATCGCACACTTACCTGAACCCAACCCGTAACTTTCCACCACTGCGCTAAGAATAGCGAAGCCACAGAAACGGCCAACCGAATTCTTTCCTGAGGAAAGAATTTGCTGTTCTGAAGCTTCGCTATTCTTAGCGTTCGCTGAATAGTGTTCGATATCAGAACATTCGAAGTTTTAATACGTCAATGTACTGATATAGACCCGTTAAGGGAATGGACGTTGAAGGTGGTACTTTTAGCTGTGCAACGAGTGGGTTGTAAAATAAGCAAATTAGTTTTACAACTCAGCTAAGCTCCTCATGGTGTCCTGCAGAGTACTACAAGCAGCAGAGAGACAAAGAGAGACTTTCAACTGATTTAAGTATTTTTCTTTTTTTTGCATTTTTCGACTGCGACTGCTAGTTTTCACCTAAAACGCAATCTACTAGCATTTCTGTACTCTAAAAAGCTATTTACTGCTGTAATACTTGCTTTTTTTCACTGTTTGCACTTTCAAAGTCATTTAAAGTCATTTTCTGTGTTAAAAGCATCTGTTTAACTGTTGTAGGCTACACACTCAAGTGTGCTAGCCTGTTTAAAGCATTTAAAGTGTTTTTGTGTAGTGTACTGTTGTATCTGTAAAAAAAAGAAGAAAAAAAAAGAAAAAAATGCTTGTTTCCCGCCTTTTCTAAGCTAGCCTAGTCCTGTTTTCAGGTTCCGCTGAATTCAGGGCTGTGGTAAAAGTTCCTGTGTTGCCCATATCCTTACTTGGATAGGAGGAAGTTTCTCTGTTCACCAGTGAGAGTGGGAAGCTTTGAGCAGCCTATCTGTCCCTGGAGGAGTGGTCTCTGCCCAGCAACTAGTAGTTTATTGGCTGTTTTGGGCTAATTTCTATCTCTTTCATCTATCTGCCTTAAAAACCAGCATTTGCGCGTTTTTGCGCATCGCACACCTCCGTGCAGCGCCGTTTAGCTAAGATTAAACTATTCCCAGCTCCATAAAGTCTGCTCTTCAATTTTTCCCTTGGAACTAGTCAGACTTTCAACTTAAGCACTCTAAACAGTTTCTTTTCAGTCCAGCACTTGCCCAAATCTCTTAGTAAGCACTAATAAATGCTAGCACTACACCCCCTATACTATACAGAAGTACAGGGCTCTCTATTCATCCCTAACTGGACAATCAATGAAACTTCACTTTATCTGTGCAGGCATGTTGAAAGGGCAGTTTCAGGTGTACTCTCCAGTCCAGCTGGTGAATCTGGGCATTTTGAGGCAATGCCACAATTGCCTCATGTACACAGACAACCCTCTCCTCCTTCCAACAAACACAAATGTATGCGAGAGATGCAACTTTACAGCCAGACTGGAGGCCAAGCTCTCTCAACCCAAGACTGGAACAGTCAATCATGAGAAGGGAAACACTTGCACCACACTACCAGTCTCACATAGACCAATCATATCGGCACCGGCCATTAACACACATAAATACACAAAAACATACTCAGAGGCTCTAAATAGAAATCTGCCTAAGCAGCAGAGACTCCAAAGCAGACATCCAAACAACCTCCACCCCCCAACAACAACCACAAAACACATACTTCACAAAGTCAGTGTGCCACGCAATCACAGCCCTTAAGGCTAAACAACACACCCAATACACTAGTAATAGGAGACTCTATTGTCAGGCACACTGACGTCCCTCTCACTAGACTGAACAAGGAGAAGGTTACTGTAAGCTGCCTGTCAGGTGCCAGGATCCGCCACATAACACAAGCACTCAGGTCACTCCATAACAGGTACAAATATGACTGTCATTGTTCATGTTGGTGTGAACGACCTGACACGTACCTCCCTGGACTACATGAAAAGAAACATAGAGGAGCTCTCTGATCATGTAGCCGAGGCCGGTATGACCCTGACCCTGAGTAGCATCTTGCCCTCACCAAGAATGATGCCACAGTAGACAGATAAAATGATCAATTTTAACAATTGGCTTAGCTTTTGGTGTCATTCAAAGGGGATCCAGTGTTTGTCAGTCTGGGATGACATGCTTGACAAGCCACGTTGCTTTGCAAGAGATGGTTTGCACCTGTCGCCCTTGGGCTTTCGAATACTGGCCAAAGCTCTTGCCACCCCCAGAGTGCCTTTTTTAGGCAAGGCTCAAAAGACAAACCCACCTCCGTAAACTACACAAACAACAAGAAACTGAGGGTAATGCTACTCAATGCCAGACGTCTAAACCTCAAAATGCACACACTCAAGGCACTCCTCAGCAAGGAGGGAATCAATTTATGTGCAGTAACAGAAACCTGGTTCAAGGCTCCAGAGAGCACCCCAGCATTACCAGGCTATAACTCATACCATACCTTTCAGCCCCAGAACCCGGACCGAAATACAAAAGGCGGTGGTGTATCCATCTTCATCAAGGATTCCCACACCTCCAGGCTTGTAGCACAGCACGAGGCCTTGGAGACCATCCATGTGCAACTAACAATGGGCAAAACTGCCTTTCAGTTTGTAGCCTGTTACAGATCACCCACCTTGTCTCAAGACCCCCACTCAGCATTCCTGAGAACACTGGAAAATATGAAGATCCTACCCAACACCATGATATTGGGTGATTTCAACTACCCAAACATAGACTGGGAAAACTACTCAGGTACAAACTCCTTTGCTCAACGCTTTTTAGAGTTTATAAACTCAAACGCCCTGGAACAACTGGTTACTACTCCCACGAGAGGTGACAACATATTGGACTTGATCATCACCAATATGGGTGACCAATGTTCCACACCAGAGGTAAACCCGTCGCTGGTAAGATCAGATCATAAACTAATCCCACTAGACATCCACATCCCAACCCCACCCCCAGTCAAGGAAACAACTGTAAAAAACTTTTCAAAAGCAAACTTTACACTTCTCAAGACCAAGGTAGAAAATTTCAAAGCCCCACTGCTAAAGGATAATGCTGCCCAAACCACAGAATCCTTCACAAATGCATTCTATGTGCACCTACAGGAATGCATGGATCGAGCCATCCCAAGTAAAACAAAGACTCACTCCTCCAAAATGAGGAAACCAGTCTGGTGGACCCCGGCCATAAATAAGCTCTACAACAGAAGGAGGAAATTATTACATGATAGAGCAAAATCCCAAAAAGGGAAGGCATCCCTAATCAGTACCAGCAAGAAACTACGATCCCTCATAAAATCATCCAAGGCCAACTTCGAAAGAAAAATTGCCAAAGACGCTAAACATAATCACAAAGCCTTCTTTAGCTATGTCAAGAATCTAAGTGGCAGCACTCAGATCTGCTCTGAGCTAGTGCAAAACGACAAAAAATACACTGAACCAACAGACATTGCCAACATCCTGGCTGACAGGTTCAGTGCAAACTTTACCACCCCCCCTTCACCCCCTAAAAGGCCCGTGTCCATTCCAGAAGATTGTAGAGCCCCATACATCACAGACACTCAGGTGAAAACAGCCCTTTCCAAAGCCAAGAACACAGCATCAATGGGACCGGATGGCATCCCAGGCTGCATCCTACATGAGCTCCAAAAGGAACTAACGCCTCACCTAAACTCACTGCTCAAGCTCAGCCTCAACACAGGCTATGTACCCAAAGAATGGTGTACAGCAACAGTTATCCTGCTCCACAAAGGTGGTGCAACAACGGATCCTGGGAACTATCGCCCTATAAGCCTGACTAGCTTGGTCTGCAAAGCCATGGAGCGCATCATCATGGAACTCATTAACAAAGACATTGGGAACCTCCAGACACTGGACCCTACCCAATTCGGCTTTGTTAAAGGCAGATCATGCCTCCTAAACCTGGTTGATTTCTTTGAAACAGTTACCAAGGCCATAGATGAGGGAAAGGTAGTCCACACAGCCTACCTGGACCTCGCAAAGGCTTGACACCATTCCCCATTCTGGCATTATAGAAAAGCTCACCAGCTTGAACATTAACCCCTATGTCATGAGATGGGTTGCAAACTGGCTCATGGCTAGAACTCAAATGGTCAGAGTTGCGGGTGCTATGTCCAACTCGAAATCGGTTACAAGTGGAGTCCCTCAGGGCTCAGTCCTGGGACCCCTCCTGTTCAGTATATACTTCTCTGAGGTACAGGCAAGCACGGGAGGACTATGGCTGACCATGTTTGCAGATGATTGCAAACTGGGGGCCATAATCGACTCCCTGGCTATGCAGCCCAGTTAAAGAAACTCCATCTTTACTCGGTTGCTTACCTCCTCCTCAGAGGAGACCTCTGCCTTACATACAAGGCCATGTCAAATCCTGAATTAATGGATATGCTCCACCTAAGGAAAAACAAATCTCTTAGAGCCACACGCTCTAGGGATTTAAACCTCAGCACAACAATAAATAGGGCATGCTGGAGGGATAGATTCCTGTCCCAGAGACTTCCCTCGCTCTGGAATAGAATCCCAATCTATGTTAGGCAGAGCCCCTCACTGACTCTCTTCAAGAGAAATCTTGACGAGTGGATGGGAAATCAGAAATATACACCTGGGATCACATCAGTGGCCCTGCTGGACAGAGGCCCAGGAAACTAATTTAAAAGGGAGGCGAAAGCCAACACATTCTGGCTAGGCTTATAAATGCCCATGGGCAGATAGCCTAGTACCTACCTATGAACCTATTAGGGTTTAGTATAAGTTGAGAGTTGGTGAGCCATTTCTGTACAGAGAGGAATGATTCTTGAGTATGTTGGTGTAATTACTGGAGGGAAGAGGATGCACAGATAATTGTGGAATCATCTACATATTGGATAAGTGTTGAGTGGAGGATGGAGGTTTAGAGGTTATTTGTGCATATAGAGAATAGCAAATGACCTAGAATAGATTCTTGTGGTACCCCTAGAGTTACACAGAGAAGGGAAGAGATTTCCTGATGCCATTTAACTGCCTGCTGTCATCCTGTTAGATAACTATGGAGCCATTCTATTGAAGAATAATTAAGGTTTAGTTCTGACAGAGTAGTAATGAGTTTGCTGTGGTTTACCATATTGAAGGCTTTGGAAAGGTCTAGAAAGGTAGCAGTAATGAATTTGCCATTATTCCTGTGCTTATTAACTGTGTGAGTGAAGGCCATGAGGGCTGTGGTGGTGCTGTGAGAAGGCCTAAATCCATGTTGAGTGTTAGTAGATTGTGATTATGAAGATATTCTATGAGTTGGGTGTGTATGCATCTTTCAAGAATTTTGGAGAGGAGGGATAGAATAGCAATAGGACGGTAGTTTGTCAGTTCCCTAGAGTTCCTGCCTTTATGAAGAGGTATTATATATGAAATTTTCCAGGTGGGAACTGTTTTTTCAGAGATTGATCTATTGATGAGGATTGCTACTAGTTTGCTATAGCTTCAGCGGCTATCTGTAGAAATTCTGCTGGGAGCTGGTCAGCAGCTAAAGAGGTGGGTTTTAGTTTGCTCAGTAGCCTTTTTATCATAGTGGTGGAGACAGGCTGAAGGTTGAAGCCGTTATATCATGTTGGAATGTCAGGGTGAGGAATGAAGAAAGATGGAGAGGTTTGTGATTTTGCGAGTTTTAGTATGGCTTCAGTAAAGTATTGGTTGACTTAGGTAGCTATTGTTGTACTGCAGCGATTCTCAACCTGTGGGTCGTGACCCCATCGGGGGTCGAAAAATGATTTGCCAGGGGTTGCCTAAAACTATTTTCGTAGCTTTACGTTACATAACACCGTTGTAGGGACATGCAAGTCATGTTTATGCAAACATTTTACAGTCCATGCTATTGAAGCTATTCTAATATAATATTTTCATTAGCAAGCCCATGATAATGGATTATGAAAAGAAGAACTTTAAGAAAAGAAAATATAGCGACGATTTTTTAAAGTATTGTTTTACTTCAATAGTTGCAGCAGGAACTGAGAAACCGCAATGCGTTATTTGTAACGAGGTTCTATCGGCCGAATCTATGAAGCCCAACAAACTGAAACGTCATTTTGATAGCAAGCATCTGAGCTTTGCCGGAAAGGACACCCAGTATTTTAAAAACAAAGTTGATGGCATCAAGAAAGGCAGACTTGACACTGGAGGCAAGTACCACCAGCAAAACCTAGCGACCGTTGAAGGTTCATATTTGGTGGCTCTTAGAATCGCCAGAGCTAAGAAACCTCACACCATTGCCGAGGATTTGCTGTTGCCAGCAGTCAAAGACATTGTTCGAGTTATGATTGAAGCCGAGTTTGTTACGAAATTGAGAGCAATTTCCTTATCTAACGACACTGTCAGCAGAAGAATAGATGACGTGTCTTCTGATATTATTGATCAGGTAATCCAGGAAATGAAATCCGCACCACTTTGAATATTTAGCATTCAGCTTGATGAATTTACAGATGTTGCAAAATGTTCTCAATTACTGGTTTACATGAGGTATATTAATGATGGCGACTTTAAAGATGACTTTCTTTTTTGCAAACCTCTTGAAATGACAACTATTGCGCGTGATGTATTTGACAAACTTGATTAATTTCTGGAAAAGCATGGGATCTCTTGGGAAAAGGTTTGTGGTGTTTACACAGATGGTGCTCCAGCTATGCTAGGATGTCGGCCTGGATTTCAACGTTTGGTATTGAATGAGTCACCAAAAGCCATCGGAACTCACTGTATGATTCATCAACAAATGTTAGCAATGAAGACACTGCCACAAGAGTTACGACACCTTTCATTACTTCTTGTAAGTGCCGTCAATTTTGTAAAAGTGAGTGCTTTAAACATTCGACTGTTTTCGAAACTTTGTAATGAGTTGGATGCATCCAATAAAGTTCTGCTATTTCACACTGATTTGAGATGGCTGTCAAGAGGAAACATTTTAAAACGTGTTTTTGATCTTCTTGATGAACTAAAAACATTTTTTTAATCAGAAAGCAAAATCCCAGTTTGAAGCACTTTTCAGCGATGCAAATGAACTGCAGAAAATAGCTTACTTGGTTGACATCTTTGTAATCTTTAACGAGTTAAATTTATCACTTCAAGGGCCAAATGCAACATGCCTCGATTAGTCTGAAAAGATCCGATCATTCGAAATGAAACTTCAACTTTGGCAACAAAAATTGGACAAAAATAGAATTTACATGTTGCCCAGCTTATCTGTTTTCTTTTAGGAAAATTACATTGAACTTGAAAAAAGGATTAAAATGATAATTTTAATCAAAAAACACTTGCAAATGCTTGTGAACGAAATGTCATTGTACTTTCCAAATTTACCTGACACCCCATTTGCACTTGCTAGAAGTCCATTCATAGTCAAAGTTGAAGATGTTCCCGAGAATGCACAAGAGGAGTTCATTGAGCTCATTACCAGCAATGCAGCAAAAAAATATTTCTCTTCAATGTCAGTTAATAAATTCTGGATCAAGTGTTTGCAGTCATTAACTGTTCCGTCTGAGATTGTATTGCACCTTCTTCTTCCATTTCCAACAACATATCTTTGTGAAATAGGCTTTTCAAGCTTGTTGGTTATCATGTCTAAATACAGAAGTAGACTTGTTGCAGAAGATGATCTTCGTGTGCTCTTGCAAAGACTGCCCCGAGAATTTCTGATTTGGTGAGAAAAAAGCAACCTCAGCCTTCGCACTGACGCTTTAGTTTTAGCAATGTAGTTTACTGTCATTATATATTAAAACTATCTAATTAAGACTGTTACCATTATTACTTTTTGTTTTCACATTTTCACATGATTATACAATAATACGGTCAATACACAATGAATAATACACAATGAATAATACACAATTGTATTCATTTGTAACTTATATGTTAATTAGAGATAAACATTTCACAATATTTATTATATATTGTTTTTGTGATTAATTACTACGCTTTAATTATATTGAATTTGTAAGAATGAAAATACATCCTGCATATCAGATACTTATATTTCGATTCATAATAGTAGCAAAATTACAGCGATGAATGAGCAATGAAAATAATTTTACTTTTAGGGATCACCACAACTTGGACAATTTTATCAAAGGGTCTCAGCAATAGAAAGGTTGAAAACCGCTGTTGTACTGTTATCCATGCTGTTGGGGGTGGGGGGTTCCAGTTTGTCCCGGTTGAAGGATATTTATTTATAGCTGACCAAAATTTTGTTCGTTTATTCTTGTATTTTATTTGGGCATAGTGATAAAAGTCTGTTTTGTCTAGCCTCATTTTTTTCTTTGCTTTGTTTATTAATTCTAAGTATTCTTGTCTTGCCTTAAGGGAGCCTGTTTATGCCAGGTGGACCAGGCTTTGTCTCTGGCAGGAAGCAGGGATCTAACGTCTTTGGACAGCCATGGCCAAAGTCTGATTTGGTTCTGACAATTCTAGTGGGAGCATGGGAGTTCAGGATGTTTAGGAAGGTGGTATTAAAGTAGTTATCAGCTTCTTCCAAGATTAAGCCATCTGAAGGTTTTCCAGTTACAGCTTTTTAATGCTGAATTGAAACTAGTAGCATTAAAGTGTTTCTTGCTTCTTATTTGATGAAAGGTGGATGATTTTATTGGTGATGTACAGTGTCTTAATAGGAATGTAGGTAAGTGGTAACTCAGGCTGTCAGGGAGGCAACCTGAGTGACTGATTTGGGCTGGACTATTTGTCAGTATCCAATCTAGGATTGATTGTCTGTTTGGGTAGGTGATTCTATTAGTTGTGTAAATCCATGTTGGTTTATGAGACAACTAGGATTAGTACAGCTACAGCTTGTCCAGTCTATATTGAAGTCACCTAGGATTACTAACATGGCCAACAGATGACCTCTTACCCATTAAAAACTGACTACAAAATTAAAGTATTTAATAATATTAAAGTATTTAATTCCTCCTTGTATCCAACACTTTTCAATCCAAAATTTGGGGAAAATTCAATGTATAGTTACCAGATGTTTGACATATTTGCAGTACTCAACAACCAATCTTGCATAGCTAATATACAGAGGTGGAAATATTTCTACCTTTTATGATAAAATTGTGCTCTAAATGTCATAATTATTAAAAAATAAAGTTTTCTATATCAGAAATATTCACATAAAAAGAGAAAGAGGTGGAAAATATTATTCCAAAATCCACACAGTGACCAGTACTTTGTAAAGTCATACTAATGATAGCATCAGCAACATACTGATATGAATTATTACCAAAGGAAGACTGTACACATTACATATAAAGTCAAAACTAATTTTTTGTCTATTCCTACATTTTGTATAAAATTATATAATATATAGGAATTGTTTAATATTTATGATACACGCCATTTTTTAAAATCCTGCCTTGCACAGCCACCTTCAGGACTGAAGCGCTGCCAGTCCAGATAAATAGGGTGGGGTTTATAAGTAAGGCCTGGCTTCCTCTTTGTTTTTTTTTTATGTCCCCAAGATATGTACGGCTGGTCCACCTGGTCTCACTAGAGCAACATTTAACTTTGTACTCTGTTAATTGTGAAGCTCTGACCAAAACTCCAAGAAGAAATTACATATTTCTTTATCTGAATGAAGAATGTAATTTACCTGCTTCAGATTTTGCTGCAAAGCTTGCCTTCATCAGATAAATGTGTCCATAGTGTACTAGACAGTACTAGACAGAATCTTGTCAGTACTCACTGGGATTTAATTAAGCATACTCAAAATTGTACATATCTCAAGATAATGTTTGTTTTATCTATTTCAATTCAATAAAGCTGTTTAAAAAATGTACACAGATCAGGTCCTGGAAATGAAAATGATTCCCCTGGAAGGTGACATGCCAAAGGGAATTTTTTATCTGTCTTCTGCCTGTTTATTTACTTGTTGTTGGTATTTCAGTATTTATTAGTGAATTGATACCAGAAATGAAACTGCCAGGAGTGATATTAATAGCCTCTGACATGCAGATGATACCACTCTGGTTGCTGAAAGTTATTTAGGAAGAGTTGAACAGCCTGTTGATAAAGATGAAAGCAGGAAGCACAAAAGCTAACTTGCTAGTCAACATCAAACAAACAAATAAATAAAAATGAAATGTCATCTACCCCCATTAACTCTTTGCAAATAGATGGAGAAGAAGTGGAGGCAGTCATAAATTTTGTTTTCCTGATCTCAAAGATCCATGCTAAGCTACTGGATCTTCATAAATACCATACAATACAATCCTGACTTGGAAAGCCCAGTGCTTCCAGTAAAATCCATGGAATATGTTTCCTTCAAATCTTATATTAACCTTAATGCAAATATTCTCATAGGAATTATTCACAAAGCTGTTTTTTGCCACCAGTTCTTGTGTATCTGTACAGAGGGTAACTTTGATATTCCAGTTCTGTAAAGGAGACACTGTTTCAAAAATGTTTCACAAATAACTGACGCAACAGCATCCCCAAAACCATTAGTTGCACAAATTCATGGTGTTTAGACATTACAGAGAAGTATCACTACATGTCTTTTAGTCACTGCATCAGATCTATGCGGACTAGTCTTGCTTCCAAAATATTAAAGTTTAGTAGTGGAGAAGTACAGAGAATGTCAGAAGGAGTTGCATTGTGTTTTTGTAGACTTAGAGAAAGCATATGACAGGGTGCCTAGAGAGGAGTTGTGGTATTGTATAAGGAAGTCAGGAGTGTCAGAAAAGTATGTAAGAGTGGTACAGGATATGTACAAGGGTAGTGTGACAGCTGTGAGGTCTGCGGTGGGAGTGACGGATGCATTTAAGGTGGAGGTGGGGTTACATCAAGGATCAGCTCTGAGCCCTTTCTTATTTGTAATGGTGATGGACAGGTTGACAGACTAGATCAGACAGGAGTCCCCGTGGACTATGATGTTTGCAGATGACATTGTGATCTGTAGTGAGAGTAGGGAACAGGTGGCGGAGACCCTGGATAGATGGAGATATGCTCTAGAGAGAAGAGGAATGAAGGTCAGCAGGACTAAGACAGAATATATGTGTGTGAATGAGAGGGAGGATAGAGGAATTGTGAGGATGCAAGGAGTAGAGGTGGCAAAGGTGGATGAGTTTAAATACTTGGGGTCAATAGTTCAGAGTAACGGAGAGTGTAGAAGAGAGTACAGGCAGGATGGAGTGGGTGGAGAAGTGTCAGGAGTGATTTGTGACAGACGAGTACCTGTAAGAGTGAAAGGAAAGGTCTACAAGAGGGTAGTGAGACCAGCTATGTTATATGGGTTGGAGACAGTGGCATTGACAAAAAGGCAGGTGTTTGAGCTGGATGTGGCAGAATTAAAGATGTTAAGATTTGCACTGGGTGTGACGAGGGTGGACAGGATTAGGAATAAGTATATTAGAGGGTCAGCCCAGGTTGGAAGGTTTGGAGACAAAGCCAGAGAGGCACGATTATGTTGATTTGGACATGTGCTGAGGAGGGATGCTGAGTATATTGGGAAAAAGATGCTAAGAATGAAGCTACCAGGTAACAGGAAAAGAGGAAGGCCTAAGACAAGGTTTATGGATGTGGTGAGAGAGGACATGCAGGTGGTTGGTGTGACAGAGCAAGATGCAGAGGACAGGAAGAAATGGAAACAGGTGATCTGCTGTGGCGACCCCTAACGGGAACAGCCGAAATAAAATGATGATGAGTAGTTCTACTAGACATGTTTTTTTTCATACTACTAGCAGTAAGGTGAAAACTGCCTTGGGGGAAATTTTAATTTTCTAAGTATATTTTTCCAGTAAAAAACCTGCCTAAGTGAAAGCAAGAACTTTTTTTAAGAACAAGCACCTTCTTAATAAGTTACTGGAAGATTTCACTTTGTTAACTTTACACTTACGTAGTAGAGGTGTTTCAACCACAGCCATTGCTAAATCCAATTGTTTTGAAACCCATATGATCTCCAACATTTCTTTAATCAAGATATCAAAATAGAAAACTCAGGTTATAATTATTATTCCCCACCAATGTTACACCATTCCTGTATTTCTGCTTGGCTATATCTACTTTTACAAACGTTTTTATTCATCTGTTTTACAGTCCCTTAAAGCAGAGCCTGTAACCTTACCCCTGTTAATGCTTGGCAACAAGCTATCCATATTATCTATATCTATCTATACTACTTCTTATAGTGATATATATCTATATCTATGTATCTATCCATCTCTCTCTTTTATATATATATATATATATATATATATATATATGTGTGTATGTATGTATGTATATATACACACACATATATATATAGAAAGAGAAAAAGAGATAGCTATAGATATATAGATGGATAGATGCATAAATATAGATATTTATCAATATAAGAAGTTTTGATTTCTAAAGAAGTTATACGTGCTTGATTACTCTGAAGTCTCAACATGGTTCTTTTTTCCTGACTTTTCAGGATTCTCAGCCAGCAACCTTGTTTCTCACAAGTATCAATTTTCCCTGTGGTTGATATATAGATATCGATATAAATATAAACACAGCTATGTAGAGCTAGACACCTACCAAGACCTGGACAGGGACTGTTCTGTTAATAATGAGGGGGCCTGCCTTGAAAGCTACCAAAGCTGCAGTTTACCAGAGCCTATAATTCCACATTAAAACGTCTTAGATTGAAAAAGCTAAGGTCATCCTAGTGCTGTTTTGATTTTTACTTCAGTTTTAACCACCACACAAGTACTCATTTGTGCACTTCTCTGCAACATTAAATTAACATACATCCACAGCAAAGTGATCATAATCCAGAACCGGGGCCAAATTATGACCCTACAGATACTTCTAGCAGAATATTTTCCTTTGCCAGCTACAGCTGCAGCAGTCTGTCTGAAATCAAATTGCAAGCTCTTTGGGAAACCATAACCCTATAAAATCTGTGACAGACTACTAGAAAAATCAGTGAGACAGTACAGGACCTGCATGTGTATGCATGTTAAATAACATGGATCCACCTCAGTTCATTGAAGGTCCTTTTTACTACAAGATTTCAGTATGTAAAATTTGTCAAATGTACTTTTAAATGAGTGCAGATGCAGATATCAAATAGAGGATGATAGATTGTGGAAGGTAAATGTGGGCTTGTACTGTCAATGCCAAAACGTTTGTATATATCAAAAGTTTCGACCCTGAGGGGGTAGCAGTATATGTTAGAGTCTTTGCAAGTTAGGTTTAGACTAAGGACTAGATAAGGAAATAGATGTAATGTTTTGTATATTTGTGTACTGTGTGTTTGAGTGTCTAGTTTAGTGGTAGTGTCATGATTAAGTTATGGAAAAGGTTTCAAAGTGTCAAGTTAGGAGCAGGGTTAAGGTCATAGGATCACACATATTAGTATACAAATATACATATGGGTCTTCTACTTCCACACATTGTCTGGATATTACTGTAGCACTTTGATGTCAAGTTAGTATTGTATTTCTGAACTGTGGCCCAGGCAACCCATGATTGTTGAAGCATCACTTTACTAATATATGCAAACACTGATCCCTTCCCTGCCTATAAGCAGGCACCTTATCTTCTGAAACCCATTCTGTAATAGTACTACTAGTACATAAGACAAATCTGATTTGAATGTAGTAAAATAAGGTTTTTGTTATAAGGTCACAAGGAAGCTATTTCTGCTTCTTTTTACAATCCTTTTTGGATTTTAGTACATTTTTTGGGATGCTGGCTTCAGTCAACTCTGAGTTGATGTTTGTGCATTTCCATGAAATGCCATAAACCTTTATAACTACCTGCAGCTATATATAATCTCTCTCTCTTTTTATTTATATATATATATATATATATATATATATATATATATATATATATATA
>NC_056743.1:858788069-858823069 GCF_019279795.1 Protopterus annectens | reverse complement strand
CTAAAGTATAACTATAGTTGTCAATTAAAGTGGGGAGTTCCCAAAATAAAAGAATCTATAAATGAATGAAATAATGAATCAGTGTATGGGCAGTTCATTTTAATGAGTGAATCTGTTCCTAATACAAATTTACCAAATATTAGATTAGCTGTTGATAATTATGAACATACTGAACCAAAAGTATTACATTTTACAAGTATGATAAGCAGTGCTGACTACTTGTTAAGGAGTAAAATGTTAAAAACAAAAGAAAAGGTCCATTACAAAAAGGACTTAAAATCAATGGCACACATAAATACAAATAAAAAAGGAAAAAAGTTTATTTCAGAAGGTAGGCTGTAAGAAAACAATATTTAAAAAAGGAGTACATATGGAGTAAATATTATTCCAATAAGCATATGTCCTCCCATTAGAAGAAGTTGTTGAAGAAAATAGCAAAGTTGACTCTAGATATAATAGCGGGTTCCTATTACCTGATTGAAAGTTTAGGTTAGCAAATACCTAAACATCGATCTGGTAATAGCGAAAGCAAAAAACTCAGCCAATTTAATGCAGGGAAAGAATTCTCTCGGCCGTTATGTGGATTTTGCCCCTTTCCCCACTGTAGAGCTATTTCAGAGTTGGTATATTTAGTTGGGGGTGTGGGGGCAAAGCTCTCCACACCATTTTTTTTTTTTTTTTGCGGCCAAGGGAATTCATTCCCTATGTTAAATCGGCCATTCACTGTTTTAATTTTTTGATATTACCAGATCGACATTTAGGTATTCGCTAACAAACATTCATTCAGGTAATACAGATGCATAATAGCAACAAGTCTACTCCTGAGCATATTTTTCCAGATGTAATTATAGTGAACAAAGACAAACAATTGAAGTGTGCTCCATCTGAAACTAATCAAGAAGAAACAATAACTAAAATAGTTACTTTGCTAAAATGGTTAAATCAGTGTGTTATACTATAAGAGAATCTAGATACAATTGATATTGAACCATTGGACATGGTAAGAATAACAACCAATAATAATGAAAAGGGAAAACTCGTCCATAATCCACAAGTCAATGTTTGATAAGTGAATGAACATAGTAGTAATACAAAAATTAGAAGATCTTATGGATGATATGCCAACTACAATTTTAGGAGGTTTTATCTATCCTGAAATTAACTGGAGTAAATATTAATCCAATAATCATATGGCCTCTGTCTCTATTTTGTATATGTTAAGTGGATATAATTTTACTCAAAAAATAAATACACCTAGAGGTTATATATAATATGTTTGATATTTTGTTAATAAATGAGTGGTTGGTAGGAAATCTTAATATAGTTCTCTCACTTGGTACTTGTATTGTGTTTGACATTAATACACTTAGAGGAAAGAAAACTGACAATGTGACAATATATGACTTGAACCAAATGAACTTTGAAATTTTAAAAACAGAATTAGCAAATGGTATAAACAATTTTGATATTTTAACACAGTGTAGAAAATAGCAAATATACAATCTATGTGATGTACAGTTTAATATAGTGATAATAAAAAAAGAGGAATATACCGACAACTCCTGATGTAATAATTATCATAAACAGCTTTTAAGAAAGAAAAATGATTACATACTAAATTTAGAAAAACATAAAACTCGATATAATACATGGAAATTAAATTCCACAACTAAGTAACTTCAGAGTGCACTTACATATATAGCAAAATGGTATATGAAAATAAACATTTGGATAATAAAATGTTATTTTATAAATATGTCGATACCAAAAAAAGACAGTAAAGAATTATTAGGGCCTATCTTTTCTGGTGAAAACTTAATAGCTGAGAAAAGGGATATGGTTGAAGCATTCAATGAATACTTTGTGGGATTGAGTTCTATTGATAAACCCATTTATATACCAATGGTAAAAGATTGTTCAAATTGTGACATTCATATAAATTTCAGATGTGGATGTGGTACTAAGTCAGTGGAACCTGATCGTCTATCCGGACAGTGTATTAGTTACATTACCAAGAACTCTGACCAACCATTATTATACATTTACAATGTTTTACCATGGGTTTGTGTTGAGAGACTAGAAAAATATTGTGTAGCCCGCCTGTTTAAAAGAGGGGGAAAAGTTGATATTTCCATTTTTTTGCCTGATTGGTCTGACTTCAGTTTTTGAAAAACACTTTGAAAGACGCATAATTAAAAAGGTAAAAGTTGAAGGCATAGACAGCTCAAGTCTGAATAACAATCATTATGGATTTATAAAAGGTAACTCTACCTTTATTGGTCAAATAAATTTCTGTGAAAAACAATCTGTAAATTAAAAGATATGGGAAGATATGTAATGATCATTCTTGACATTTCTAAAGCTTTTGATAAGTTAAGACATGACCATATTATACACAGATTGGAAACCATCAACGTAAATCCATACATAATAAGATGGATCACTAATTAGTCATTTAATGGGGTCAATGTGTAGCAGTGCATGCACATCAGTGACTTAGAATATGTTAACAAGGGGAGTCCCACAGGTTTCAATTTATGGCCCATTTTAAGTAATATTGTTTTAGCAGACATGCCTATTTCACCTAAATTCTAGCTTACTAAACATGCAGATGATTGTATGGTAGAGGAGTCAAAATATGTGCTCAGGAGGATGTGGAATGTTTAATTTTTTTAGCTGATATTGAAAATTGGAACTAAGAAAGTTTGATTACTGTTTAATTATAAAAAAAAATCTAAGGTTTTAACCTTCTGTAATTATGTATGGGGTGATATAATGATGGGAGATATGGTTTTGGGAAAAAAATGATCAAGTTAAGGATCTTGGTACATTTATTGGTAAAGACATGAATTTTAAGTGCAACATAAAAGTCATGAAGACTAAGGCCTTAAGACAATCTGACCTACTATTGGGTACGCTGAAAACTAAAAATCATTTGTTATTAAAAAATGTATTTATAACTATGATCAGACCCATGGCAGAATATAATTTGCTGTTTTGTAATCTATTACTGACTTAGGAAATTTAGAAATAGTTCATAGAAGGTTTACAAATGTCAGTCTTTGAAATCAATATAAATATGGACTCTGCAGTGCTTAACTCATTCCCTCCACTGAAGCTCTGGAATTTTGCACCTTAACTTTCAATGGGCAGAGCCTAAGCTTTTTGATAAAAATCAAATTATATCTTCAGATTTCAAACAGATATTCATATCTCTGGAGCCATAGCAGTTAATAAAGAAGTGTAAATGGCAAACTCTTTAACACAATCTATTGTTATAGTGGTATTATTCTTTAGATTCTAGGTCTTAAAACTGGAACTTATATTTCGCAGTGAACATAGTAACTATTAAGTTTGTAATATTTTGTAAACAACTTACTATATCTCAGCAACCACTGAAGTTACACATGTATGGTTAGCAGCATTTTGTTCATCCACCTGACAGCTTTCATATGAGACTATTTATTTATTTTATTTATTTATTGTCATTTGTTAACTGGGTTGGTCCAACTGAGACAAAGGCCCATTTTCAGTGGAGACCTGACGAGAAAAGCTCCAATTACAATTATATACATGCCAAAAAAACAATAATTAATACGAAGACTAAAAATTACAATAGTAATATTGACAAGAAACATTTACATAAAATGAAATCAACAAAGACAATATGTTTATTATAGTTAACTTTCAAAAAACCCAGTACAATAGCAGCAGGATAATCCCTGAATGGGAATATTTACAAGAACCTGATTGTAGATATACTGTAAAGAAGAGCAAGAAAGAAAGGCAGATAAAAAGAGAGAAAAACTTAAAGTAATCAAAAGTAGAATTTAGGAAGAAATCGGTTAGAGATCAGGTTCGAGCTTGGCAAGGGCAGGACCAAGGTCTTAAGAAGGTAGTGTTTGAGTTGTAGTTTGAAATGGAACTTATGGGGGATACTTTTTATTTTAAGTGGAAGGGAGTTCTGTCTGTGCTACATGGTTGTCGAGATATTGAGAAATACACAAAATTTATGACAATAGAAATAAATAAATACTATATGGACAACAATTAATATCTCTTTCTCTGCACTAGATAGAGATAAAATAACACACCTATGTTTGTTATTGTGTAAACTTTAAAATGACATCCCTAATATACTTTGTATGTAGAAGAGTTTTGGAAATTTCTCATTTTGGAAATTATTATTGAAAATATGAGCATGCAATATTTTAAACCTTGAGGCACAAGTAGGATGCAACTGCCAAAACACCTACAGGTGTCACCCGGCTATAATGAGTTCGGTAAATAAAGACCATTTGCTGTTAAATTGAACTGTGACACTGTGTAACATCTGAGGATTGAGTAATTAATTCGACTGCACATTAGTGCATCTGCTATTTCATTACTTAATAAAGGTCTAGGTTTTATTCCTAGTTATTTTGTTTCACTGGGGATATTGTACAGGATATTAGAACATTCTGTAGATTACTTAACTTGAAATATTAGCACCATACTAGGGGAGATATTCAACCACAAATGACTGAGTAAAATACTTTCAGGTTTCAAAAATCCATTTAACCTCCCCCACCACCCTATACTATAGGTTTTTGAGCAGTCTATTTTGAATTATACAAGTACCAAAAAGATATGTTTAGGTCCTTTGGTAATAACTTATCTGCTGATGAAAAACAAGCTTTATTCCAACTACAAAATTAGCATGGTTTAGGGAACACACTTGCAGGTAAGGGTGGTGCAGTGGTGTTATGTGGTAGAAAGGACCATAAACTTGAAGCGTATAAAAAACTGAATGATAATCAGCCATATTTACATTTGGAGTTGGAACCTACTAATATTTTTAAACAGGCTATTTTGTCTAAAATGGTTTATAGAAAGTCTATTTCACTGGAACTGAAATTACAACTGGAGGCAAGAAGCCCTGTTATTCAGAGATTTTACTTATTACCAAAGGTGCATACCTTCTTTGGGTAGACTTATGGTTTCGGGTATAAGGTTCCTTATAGAACCAATTTTTAGAATTCCATTTAAATCATTCACTTAGTTTTCTGAGGACTAGACTAAGAAACTACTAAGCTTTTATTACTGATGGACCAAATTCAGGTATCTAGTAACACCATGTTATGTATATTAGAGGTGGACAGTTTATATACTTCCATTCCTTATGATAAATGCATTGAAGCCATATTGGCTGACAGTGGTTTGCATTCATAAGATCTATGTAAAAGTCATATATTGCATCTTTTAGAGATGGTTTTAGAAATTAATTTTATTCATTTTGATAGTAAATGTTATCTACAATTGGAGGGTACTGCTTTGCCCCCATTTATGTTGATCTGTTTATGTTTTTAACATATGTACATGCTAAGAATCCTTTTTTGCCAGTTTAGGCATGTGGAGATGGTTTCTTGATTCTTAAGCATTACGTGACAACAAAAACACTAGATTTTATATCATTTGTTCAACATTTGAACTCAGAGATTTGGGCTTGAAACAGACAGTTTATTTACTATAGATTTTTTTGATGCATCAGTGATGTAACTGTTAGATGGGACACTGAAAATTATTGTATATCTAATGCCTTTCTCCAAGAATTATTTGTTAAATGCCACTAGCTGTCATCATGTTTACTATCAATAATATTCCATATTTTAAGCTTTTAAGGATGAAACATATTTGCGGTGATTCGTCTGACTGGTCAACACAGGCAAAAGAAATGCATAAGAGGTTTATGGCCAGAGGTTATAATAAATCAGTGATAAAAAAAGCTTTCAATGAGGCATATGAAATAACTCATTCTGAACAGTTTCAATACAAAACAACCCTAGGAAAGGTAATAAATACACCTATGAGATTTACTGTAACCTGCGGCAATAATATACATAAAATCAAAGGTGTAGTAGAAAGATTTTGGACAATACTTAAATCCGATAGCTTTTTTGATCCATTAATACCTGACAGATGTATGTTTCCTTATAGAAAAGGCAGGACTATATATAGATAGCTTTTGGGTTTCAAAACTCCCCATAGACATAAATCTACTCAGATGTTTCTGGGTACTAAACCCAGTGGATGTGTTCCCTGTGGTAACTGCACATTTTGTGCTTATGTTGTTAAGACAAAAACATTTACCAGAAATACACATAAAATATTTGAAATAGGGAACCAAATATATGAACAGTAGAATGGATTATTTATCTTGGGGCCTGACTGTGGAGCTTTTTATGTTGGAGAAACCTCTGGGCCATGGAAGCAAGACATGTTAAAATGAATTAACAACAGATGGCACCACACTGACAAACTGTACAGTTGTATATTTGTACAATGACAGATATACTGAAACCAGCCAACCAAGCACTACTGTGAGATTATAACATTTCCCTTATAACACAAATAAAATACTGTCAGACACACTGCACTTCCTCAGCTGACTTGGATAACAAAATATCCAACAAACAGTTCTCTACTGTCACTTTTTATCCAGCTTCAAGCCTCGTCCTTGATGAAACATCCTTTACCTGTATTGAAGCCTTCTTTGTCTGCAACATTATCTTAATCCAGAGAAAACCAGTTCTCAGCAGGCCGAAATGTTCTTTCACTGATAGGATAGTCTGTAATTTTTTCTGCTGTGTTAGTCATGCTTATTCAGAGAAAGCCACTTTTCAGCATGCCGAAATGTTCTTTCATTGATAGGATAGTTATACTTTTTCTGTTGTTAGCCATTTCCCTTTAGCTTGAATATCTGTGTACATACAACTGTTTAGAATATCTCAACAAGCCTCTATTGTTAATGCCATTTGTTACAAAACATTCAGAAGTATTAATATATTTTTGTTCCACACAAGCATATTGTGTTAAGCCAATGCATCACATCTTCTTCATTCGGCTTTTCCCAGTTAGGGGTCGCCACAGTGGATCACCTGTCCACTCATGATTGACAGTAGAGTTTTACAGTGTCGAGTTGCCAGCCTGGCACCCAACCTTCCACGGAAGGCACGCAGTCATGCCTAGGGCCAATTTAGAGTGTCCAATCCACTTACAGCATGTCTTTGTGATGTGGGAAGAAACCAGAGCACCCGGAGGAAACCCACACGACCACAGGGAGGACATGCAGACTCCGCACAGAAGGCACCCCAGCCAAGGATTGAACCGGAGAACCTTTTGCTGTGAAGCGACAATGCTAACCACTGCACCACCATGGCCACCCAAGCCAGTGCATCACATGCTATTCTAAAAAGATATCACTTTGTTGTTATGATTACCAAACCTCTGTTAACTATGAAGGAAAAACAACAATACTTTTTGTTTTACAATTTGTCATGTCAGCACATTTTAAGCTAATCATTTATAAATATAATTTCATTCAAGCACATTCTTGTTAGTTATTCCTGCATTTGCAGACTCTGTATTTTTATGTTATTCCTAAAAATATCACACTGTCAGTATGGGAGACGGCAGCTTTACCATTACATGCTGTTAATATGAGAAAAGCAGTTTTACCAAATCACATATATGCCAATTATATGAGGGGAAAAAGAGTTTTACTTTGTATAATTTTATCAAGACTGACCTAAAAAGACTAGAAGCCTGTTACAATAGAATTGCTAAATTTACAACAGGCATGTCCTACTGCAGCCATCACTGTAACTCATTTAGGGAACTTGATTGGGTTGACCTCCCACAGCTTCTTCACCTGAATCAACCCTCAATTGCATACAAACTAATATACCAGCCCCATAAGATGCCATCACTCCAAAACCTTCTCAAACCATACTCCTCTTCCAGACCCCCTAAGATCCAATAGCAAATATCTACTTCTCACCACCAAACCCAAAAACTTAGCAGGAAAAGCCCTATTCTCTTGTGTCACTTCTAAACTATGGAACAACCTCCTTACCTCAATAACCAAGTTACCATCCTGCAGTCTATTCAAAACCACTCTCAAATCCAACCTAAAAATGCAGTGGGTCTGCCCTTGCTCCAACCCTGACTAACAAAACTCCCAGCCTCTTAGTGCAGTGTTAGGTATCATCATTTTATCAACTCAACTTAATATCAGTCTAATATTCATTACCCATTGTATGTTCTGTATCCTACTATTGTTTTTTGTACTCTGCATGTCAATGTTTTTACTGTAATTCAACTACTATTGTAACATTCTGCATTATATGATTTTATTTACTTGTGGAGCTTTTCTCCCCAGGCCTCCACTGAAAAAGGACCTGTGTCCAGTTGGAATTTCCCAGTAACAAATGTAAATAAATAATCAAGACATTCATTATATATCTTAGTGATTCAGGATGCTTAAGTGAACGGAGTTCACTAGTCCATCGCAAAAGACATCATCCAGGTGCACATTTTAATTTTATTGGGATTGATAGAGTTGTGTCTTCTTTCAAAAATAAATCAGACAAATTACACTTGCCCCACATAAAAGAAAAAAGATGAATTATTAATTTAGGGTCCATTTATGGTCTTGTTCTTAATGAAATAAAGTGTAAATGCAATTTTGCAATAATGTTTGAACCACTAGATGTCAGTAAAAATACTATACATTTAATGATTAAGCCATAAAAATATACAGATCAAATGCTATAAACTAGAAATATTTTGATATATTATGGAATAATTTTTATTTGCTTGTGTATATAATACAGGTGATGACATTATAAAATAGATCCTGCACAGGAACTTTAAGGTGCTAATTTATTTCCCGTTTCTCCTGTATTTAAAAGAATGATGGTAATTCTTACATCAGCACTAAAGAAGCTCTGTTGTATTGAGGGAAATGTGATTTGCAGTTTTTGTGGTAGCCACAAAATTACAATACTTTTTTTATAAAAACAGTTTGGCGTTGTGTGGTTTGTTTTTGATATGTTATATTGCCATAAGCAAAAATCCATACACACCAATAAAAGTCCCCTTCCCTGAATAGAATTATAGAACAGCAGAAAATGCAAGACAACTGAGTCTTGTGACCATTTACATCTTTGCCAGTACCCAGTCTTAGACCATGCCTCCTTTTTGGAGGACTAAGCCAGTCAAGCCAAGGGTGAATTTGTGAATACCAAGTAACCAAGAATGGGCTTGCATAGTGTAGAAGCTGTAAATAACTTGACAGTTCCAAATAGATAAACCAGTTCACTAAAAAGACAAATGAACAGGCAGCCAACAGGAATTTATTGCAACCAGAAAAAAAAAAAACACAACAAAACCGGTTAAGCTCTTTCGTCCCAACACCGGGACTTCTTCAGAACCAGTTAAAATAGTTTTTGCACTTCCTTAAATACAATTTTTAGGATCATGTGATGCTTTCAATTGCTTAATCGATTAAAAACAAACTTCTAATTTAAAAGAAGTAAAAAATAAAGACTGCAGGTTTGCAGATGTATGAAAATCATAATATGTAAAATGTGTTCAATAAATAATTATGTTTTGTAAAATATTTCATAAAATAAGTTTTAAAACTTGGGACAATTATTTTTTTACTTCTTCTGAATTAGAAGTAAAAAAAAAAGAATTCCCTCCCCCAAAAGGAGGTCAGATAGAATAAGGAATAGGGAAATGAGGAGGGTCAACAGAGGGACTTTATTACAGGGGCAACAACAGACAAAGAAAAAGAAGAGGTCAAAGGGGAAGAGGAAGGAATGAGATAGTTTAAGTGATGATGTTACCTCTGAACTAATTACATGTGATGAAATCATTTGAACTTTTAACAAATTTAACATTTACAATTACAATAGTTTGGAGTTAACCCCCACCCATTTTTCATTAATTTCCAAGGGATTTACCTTTGTTCCTACCCATAAGACTGATTTAAGTCAGGTTTTGTTAGACCTTAGATTATTTTTAAGAAAAATACATGTTTCTGTTATGTTTGAAAATCAAGGGGGAAATGAACCCAGTTAATTCAAAAAGAAAAGTAAGTACAGCCCTCCCCTACATCTATTATTGGCAAATTTTAAGACTCTAGTCAAGCATAACATTGGGGCATATTTAAGTACAAACAAAAAAAATTACATTTAATCTCCAACAAGATAAGAGGACAGTCCTTAATGAACTTAAGGCTAATAAAGAAGTGAGAATCATGAAGTTTAACAAGAGGAGAGGGGTGGTCATAATGGACTCCTGGATATACTCAGGCAAAATGTTGGAATTGCTTAATAGTAATTCCAGGTACATGCAGGTATCCAAAAATGAAATAAATGTGGCCTACAGGAAGATTGATTTGACAATGGACGCAGTAAAACACAATTTTTTTTTTTTTTGCAAGGGGCGAGCCCCATTTACACTCTGCAGTTACTTACATAAACCAACTGAAAAGTCCCACAACACTGTGGAAAACAGAAAACTCTAGACCACAGTGTCAGAAGATTTTGCACTAACTCTCCTCCCAAGTTTGATGAAGTGTGAATTGGCAAAAAATACACTCTCCCAATTCACACTTTGCCAAAAGAAACGCTTGTCCACTGAAACTGATTCTACACATATGCATACATAAACACAGCATGCAGAGCTGGTGTCACTGATTATTTGACATACACAGTAATCTGGATCAAATGTTAAACCAACAAAACATGCCAGGCCAAATAAGTACAGCAGGTGCTGAGGGTTAGACTTGTGCAGCATTTTGTAGAAGTACCATGCAGATGAGGATGACTAGGTAGAATATGCTGCACCCTTGGAACTGCTGAAATTCACATTAGGCAGAGAAGTATCTTCACTCGGTAATACTACTACAAAATATTTCCCATCAAATGTCCTTCTCATCTCTTGTAAATATGACTTTTGTATCCCACTTGTTACATATGTTTAATTTTTGTGTAAGTGATATATATCCTGTAACATATGTTTAATATTTTACCATACTTTTTGGCATCTTTAAGATCCTTTCATCACAAAACACATTCCTTTAGCAGAAGAGAACTTGACTGCCATTCTTATCAATTTTTTTACACTTTCTGGAAAGGTTTTAATAGTAAGCTTGTCAACTGTAATGGTGAAGGCCACAGCAAATAATGCAGTATTACAGATGGCCTTTAGGTAGGAACTGCAAAACATATGAACACTTGGTTTATCTGACTTTATCCTGGGCTTAGAAAGATACTCAAAGCACTCTCTTTGTGAAAACCAGTAATATAATTGAAGATTAGTTTAAACTGTGTAATGGTAGGAAAACTGTTGAGGGAAAGCTTATTGTAATGTGTAGAGGCAATCACACATTCTTGAGAGATCTTAAGATGATGGTCAAGGAATTAAACTCCAACACCTGGAACAGATTGTTCTGTTGGGTACTCACTCTCAAAAGCTACCCTGAAGTGAAGAACAGGGAAAGTGACAATGTGCTTTATGAGGTAGGACATGGAATCTGGCATAGATTGCACAACTGAAATGCAATCTAAATAAAGCAGCAGTGGGGTGCAAGGAAAGCTATCTAGGTTAGGAAAGACTGGCTGGCAATACTTTTAAACCACCTTTTCTTTTTCACTTTGTTTTTTTAGTATTAACAATGGAATTGGAAGACTGTCAAACCATGCCCCAATGCAAGAGTTAAACATGTTATTTCCCTCTGCACATGACAGAGCATCATAAATATATATCATCATGTTCTGGATAGGAGCATTAGCTTAAACAAGGGTACTGGCTAATATACAAGGGGATTTGTTCACTTGTACAGAAGGCTGAGAGTCACATAACTATGATGAAACTAATAAAGTACCAACATGGCATAGTTCTTATCATGGTGGAATAAAAGTAGGATTATGTCAGAGGATATAAACCAAAGAGAAGGAAGCCCAGAGCAGAGCCGTATGGGACACTGCTTATGACATTTTTCTGTGTACTGCAAATGACTCCCATCCTTAGCAGTAAACTTTGTCTGTCGTTCAACCAGTTTCCATTAAACTAAACATGGGCTAATGTTGAATTGAATGAGTTTGCCAATAATCCTAACAAAGGCGATAGAGGCAAAAGACTTAGCAAGGTCCTGTTGCTAATAGAGTAGAATTAGCCACTTATGAAAATGTAAGGAATGCAAAGGCAATATACAGTACAGTTGTGTAAGTAAACTTAGCATAACAGTAGATGTTCAAATGATCACTGCTACACAGTAGCCATATATTCTGCCAAGGATTTAACAGCCAGCTTCCAAAGCTCCAGGGCATCTTCCACACACACAAACTTTCAGGCAGCTCAAGCTGAGCTGGCTGAAAGACAATGGGTGTGAAGCCCTTCAGAGCTTTCCTGCCAACAGAGAGGAGAAGGCTGAGCTCTGAACAGACAATGCTGGAAACAACAAAAAAATAAATGTCCACATCCTGGCATAAAAAGTACACCAAGAAACAAGGGGGAGAAGGGGAAAGAGGGAGTTGCTGCTGTTGCAATGATTATTTGAACATCTACTGTTATGTTTTTACTTACACAACTGTACTATGTTCATCCTATTGATCAATGCTAGACTAGCCTTAGCTATATTGGTAGATTACCCTAGCTAACTGTGTGTGGGAGGTGGAAGGATGAGTCCAGAAGCCCCTGGAGAATGGTCCTAGCAAAGACTAATCTGGATCTAGATAAGAAGTCAAGCTTATACTGCTTTGTAAAAGTATGTACAGAAGATCACATATTTCTAGAATCCAGTCCTTGCCAAAAAGCCATATATATGAAGCCAAGGCCCTGGTAGAGGGGACCTAGGCTCTGCCTGGAATTGTTTTGTTATGGTGAGTATAGAAAAAATGTAATAGGCTTAGACAACCTTTTGGAAATCATCTGATTTGATGTAATTTTCCTTTATTCCTCAACTGATGGGGTTTTGGATCCTACTCAGATCCAACTCAGCCACTTCTTACAGATCCTTGTATCCAGACCCTTGAGCTCCTCCCTGTAACCATAATGCCTCATCAGTCTAACATATCTCAGATCTCATTTGCTACCATATTGCTACAGATACAGATCCTATCACTCTCGATTTATTGGTGTTTTAAAATATTGAGGATTGTCAACTTTTTCTTTCAGTAGGCTATCCTCTTAATTACTTTTACCTTCCTCCCTTATTCCTGTAACTTTTTTTTTCTATTAGTAAAGTCCTCCTTCTTCCATGACTTTTACTGAGACATCAGTATTTTCTTCCAGTACCATTGTTGGTACTTCTTCATTCTCCTTTTCCTCTTCCTACCCATTTTAGGGTACCCTTGACTACCATTGCTGGTAGTTTTTCTTGCCTTTTCTTAAAAAAAAGGTAATATATAATTTTTCATACTTGTAGTTATTTTCCTTTTGGGCCTTCCCCTTTTTAGAACTAGTACATAAGGATGGCTGAAAAAACAACTGGCTTCAAGAAATGCATCACCTTTGGGGACAGAGTACCCAATTCAAATGCCCACAGGGAATGTGTCTATTGTTTGAGTGCTGCCAATTTAGATGCAGATTGTACTATTTGTGCTGGCCTCAACAACAGGATGTTCATGGATAGATGCAACAAACTAGTTCTTCTTCATTCTCCTTCTTCTTCCACTGTTCCAGTTGGGGCTCAAAGCCTCTCTAAAAAAAAATCTGACAAAGGGAATCCTGACTTGGATGCCAAAGATAAAGAGTCTAGAAAGAGATCTCCGGATCCTACAATGTCTTCAGCTCCATCCTCAGAGCCACCTCCAAAAATGTCAAAAAAATCAGATCAAGACTTTGTCCGAGGCTGAAGTGGACAGGATGATGAGGAAATTCCTCAGAGCTTAGATCCAGATGGGGTAATTCCTTCTCCATCTCCCCTTGGCCCCATGAGCCTGCCCGTGACTAGTCCTTCATTAGTTTTTCCTTCTGCAATCCTGCCTGTGGTTTCAGAAAATTCATTGTTTGACTCCAGTTGCTTCTCTGAGCCTTTCAGAGCAGGAAGACTCTTGGAGATAAAGCCCAAGAGCAAGATCCAGGGGACCAGGTTAGATTCCAGAGTTGTAAGAGCTGTGCCTGCCCCTCAGAGCTTCAGCTCAGGTCTGACTCCATCCTCGGGTGGAGAGCTTACAAGGATTCAGGGATCGACGGCACAGGAAATGTTGGCTCTGCTATCCCTAGCTTCAGTTTCCCCTAGGCACTCTACTTTTGAGATTGTGGAAAGGGCTTTTTCTTTGCCTAGAGAAAGGGCATCCCTACCCCCTTCAGATCATATCACTCTACCACCTTTAGGTCTTTGCTCTGACCATCAATCTTCCATTCCACTGGAAAGGCCAGCCCGTTCAAGTCTCAAGTTGGTCCCTCAGGACTCCCCTATCACTTCTGATACCTTCATCCCACTGGTGAGGTCCCTCAGAAGAGAACATGTAAAAGTAGGCACAGAATCCCATCAGGAAATCTCTCACCATCTTCACCGATTTCAAAGAAGGGGAAGGGTCTCACAGATCTCCAACTGAATACATCTTCTTTGGAGATGTTCTTGAACACATAAAGCAAAATTCTGGTTGGTTTTCTGACACCCCATCCCAACAGACACCTGTGTTTGAGGCTTTTGTGTCTGGCCCAGTTACGTCTTGGGTGACCCCGCACCCCCAGCTGACAAACTTACAGACCTCATCTCACTCTGGGCATAGAAGGAACTAGATACTGTGGAGCCCATCCCTAAGCATCTAGACAAATTCTTAGCCCCTCCAAAGGACAAATCACACTGGAGCAAGGGGGTCCCATTTGATGCCATGGTTGTGGCAGCAGCCACTAAGAAAGAGCTTGTGGAACTGAACTCTTCTGGCCATCACCCCAACAGGGAATCTAGGGGCTCAGACAGATCTGTTAAGCACAGTTATGCTTCAGTGGCTTTTGATCTGCAGTCATTGAATTACTTGGCACATTTCAAGAGATTGCAAAGAGATTTGACTAAGGAGCTCTCCAAATCTCTTTGTGTCTCCATATCTGCAGAGGACCAAAATAGTGTCTCTCTTCACAACTGACCACCCTTCAATCTATAACTAACACCTTGAGGCTGATTTCCCTTACTGCAGAAGATACTTAATGGAGAGTGGGTTAAAGTATAGCCATTAGAAGACACAGTTGGATGCACCTATGCGAATGTGCGGAGCCCTTCAAGTCTTCTTTCATGAATGCTCGATTTGATGGCTCTAACTTATTTGGCCTGAAAAAAATAAAACACTCTCCAGAAGTGAGCAAGAAGGAACGACCTTGTCTGCTGTAGGGTTACATTTTTCTACCCCTCAAAGACCCTTTTCCTGGAGTCAACGAGGAGGTAGAATGATGTAGTTCCACAAATCCCAGGCTCATTTCCACGACTGAGGAGAAGATAGCTCTCCCACAGGCGGAGGGAGGAGGAACTCTAACAGAAGACGCTGCCCCCACAGTAGAGGTGGCCCACAGAACCAGGATTTCTGGGATTCCTTCTCAGACAAAGCATACCGGTATAGCGGCATACCAGCACTCCTAAAAGGTGGCCTGACTGTTGCACTCTGGAGGCAGTCAGGGGAGTTTGGCTTTGCACCCATCACAAAAGATTCCTTGGTGCAGAGAATTATATACAGAGTT
Organism: Protopterus annectens; assembly: GCF_019279795.1. Classification (NCBI taxonomy): domain Eukaryota; kingdom Metazoa; phylum Chordata; order Ceratodontiformes; family Protopteridae; genus Protopterus; species Protopterus annectens. The sequence continues at coordinate 858,807,559 of NC_056743.1, read as the reverse complement.
TACTTCATACCATTTTCCCAAATTCCCCCTGCAAGAATGAAAAGAATCCCTGATATTCCATGCAGTCAGAGGGAAATGGCAACATTAGAAATAGAAAAACTGCTCAGAAAAGAGTTATCCAGGCAGTCACCCCAGATCAGACAGGATCCAGAACCTATTCAAGGTTCTTCTTCGTGCCAAAGAAGATGGGGGACTTGAGGCCCATCCTGAATTTCAACAGGTAAACCAATATGTGAAATATTCAAGGTTCCAGATGGTCGCAGTTCAGTCCATTTTGCCTCTACTGTGAAAGGACGATTGGATGTGCTCGATAGATCTTCAGGATGCATAATATCACATTAAAGAGAAAAGGTGCTTCAGGAGATATCTGCACTTCAGGCTGGGATCCAGTCATTACCAGTTCAGAGCACTACCCTTTGGCCTCACCAGAGCCCCCAGTGTTTTCATCAAATGCATGACAGTGGTAAGTAGCTGACCTGAAACTGCTGGGATTCAGAGTGCTTCTGTACGTAGGCGACTGGCTCCTAACTAATCCATTCTGAAATCTACTTCTACAGGCAAGGGAGTACATGCTCCAGTTGTGTCTTCATCAATGCATCACAGTCAATTATAGCAAGTCCCAACTCACACCCACGTACAGGCTGGAGTTCATAGGTGCTCATCTATGGTCACACAGACAGCCTCTCTTCCACCTACATGAATTCAGACACTCAGATCCCAGGTCACGAAAGTATTCTCATACACATCTGTGCCAGCATGACTAATCTGACAAGCCTTGGGGTCCCTGGCAACAGCTATCCCCCTAGTTCCTTTAGCAAGGTCTCACGTGTGGATTCTGTGATGGACTGTCAAGTACAGTGGTCTATTCTTCAGCAGCCTTTATCCACCTCATCAAGATCACTCAATCTTACAAAAATATCTTCTTCGTGGCTTAACATGGATGTAGTTTTCCTAGGCCATACATTTGTTCTTCCCCTTCCAATGACCACAGTGACCACAGATGCCTCCCGACTGGGATAGGGTGGCACTACTTGGGAAGGTCAGTCCAGGGTACATGGTCCCCAGAAGAGGCCAAGATGCACATCATTTAGTAATGCTGAAATTCTTATTGCATCCCTACAAATAATACCAAACAAATATGTTTTGCAGTAATGTATATATCCCCTGGGTAAAACATTCCAATTCAGAAGACATTCTCTCCTGGATATCCAAAAACATCTCCAATGAAGCAGTTATCATGGGTGATGTCAACATGAACTGGCAAAATTTAATCACAGACTCCCCAGCAAACTACATTAATCTTTATGGTTTTACACAACTCATCACCAGTCTCACTAGAATGCAAAACAGTAATAACCTAGGAGCTTAGTCTGGATCCTGGTCTCTGATCCCCACAAATATTCTAATTATAGTACCCTTCCTAATATCTTAGGTGACAATCTTTCTGCCTATACCTACAGGACAATCCCACACCTAGAAAACGTCCAGAAACCTAACAAACTTCAACCAACCACTATTTAATAGCATTCTAAAAACCATCAACTGGTCCCCACTAAAAACTCTACCACTAGAAAATGCAGTCAACCATTTCAATAAACTGTTTCTAGATATCCTTGACAGCTTAGCCCCTCTTTGTACAAAAAGAACAAAAACTAACCAAGCACCTTGGCTAACTAAATCCACAAAAGAAATACTACAAACCAGAAATAGAACCTGGAAAGATTGGTGTAAGAATAAAAATGATATACATTTACTAAAATATAAGCAACTACATAAAGCAAAAAACCTAGTAATTGCAGACAAGAAAAAGTATTTCTCCCAACAAATGGCCAACGATAAAAATAATCCTAAAAAATTCTGGAAAACCATCTCAGCACTTCTTACCCCAGGATCTAAGTAAAACCCATCTCCTTCCACATATAAAACACATTCCCAAATAGCTGATATGTTCAATACTCATTTTATAGATAGCATACTCATAGTAAAACAAAAATCTACTTTTAACACAAACTCTAACTCCAAAGACAATCTAACACCACCCCTTTCCCAAACATCCAAGAACACCACTTCTTCCCTACCTCACAAAAGTACTTCCACATCTAATACTCCATATCTCCCCAGATGATTGCCACACTATTTGGTACCAGATAAAGTCCACCAAGTCCAAATCTCTCTTTATTGTCCAGATACTGCTCAACTAACCCTGGTTAATTAGTACAAATACTCTGTTTAACATTTGATGATCATACTGAGAAAGTAGACAACAAGGTTAAGTTACTGGTTAATGTCTGTTACACCATTTCTATACCTTTCTATACAGTTCATCCCTATATCATGCTGTGCTCTAGCAGATGTCCTCATCTCAAGGCTTGAGTACGTCCTTACACTGATAATTCTACTCTCAGTTGTAAGCACCCACAGTTTAGAGACATTGCCTAATATCTTATAGTTAATATAAATTAGCTGCAACAGAAACCTTAAAGGAAAAACCAAGATCTGCGCAGAACTGGTTGTTAATGGTACTACATACTACTGAACCCACAGAAATAACAAACCTGTTAGCTGACAGGTTCAGTGAAAACTCCCCCCCCCTGTCCCTGCCACATATCCCCCAAAGTATCTCTACCACCTGCTCTCCACCTAATAGCTCCAAGAAGCAGGTCGTAAATGCTCTCTCCAAAGCCAAAAATACAGCCTCTGTGGGACCTGATAATATCCCATACTGCATTATAAATGGATTAAAACAGGAACTAGCTGCACTGCTGGGTACTTTTTTTAACCGCAGTCCAAGCACTGGTTTTGTACCTGCTGAATGGAAAACAGCAACCATCGTCCCATTACATAAAGAAGGTGCCTCCACAGACCCTGGGAACTGTAGACTTAGAAGCCTGATCAGCCTAATCTGCAAGACTGTGGAAAGAATAATTATAGACCTTATCAACAAAGATATAGGAGATCTCCAAATGCTCGACCCGACCCAGTTTGGCTTTGTTAAAGGGAGATCCTGCCTCTTGAACTTGGTGGACTTCTTTGAGACATTCACTAAAGCCGTGGAAGAAGGCAAATCCATGCATACAGCATACCTGGACCTGGCCAATGCCTTTGACACTATTCCCCACTCACGAATCATTGATAAACTCACCCAGTTGGAGAGCAACCCGTATACTGTCAGGTGGGTTGCACACTAGTTCACTGATAAAATGCACACAGGCAAAACAGGTGACTCTACCTCCACCAGCAGACCTATAACCAGTGGTGTTCCACAGGGATCTGTGCTGTGGCCCCTGTTATTTGGAATTTACTTCTCAGATGTACAGGCTAAAAGAAAAGGCCTATGGCTGACAACATTTGCTGATGATTGCAAACTGGGTACAGTCATCAAGGCCCCAGGTGATGTCAACATCCTACAAGAGGGACTTACTCAGACAAACAACTAGTGCCAAAGTCATGGGCTAAAACTCAATGCAAAAAAATGCATCATCATCCCCTTCTGCAAGGGTAATGTCCCTGCAGACTACCACACTAATAACAACACCCTAAGCATGCAGTCAGTGGTAAGAGATTTGGACATACAGGTTGACACCAACCTTTCCTTTGACCACCACATATCCACAGTGGTAAGAAAGGCTTTCTACATCACCAACCTCATAAGTAAGGGCATTGTATCCAGAACAAAAGAAGTTATAACCCCCCTGTACTCCTCACTCATCAGGCCAATAATAGAATACAGTGCTACCTTTGGTATGTACCTTAACAGGCACCTGCAGCAACTGGAAAGACCTCAGAGGTTTCTTGCAAACAAAAAATTCAGAGCCTTCAGCATATATCGTACTTTGACAGACTGAAATTGCTGTCACTATAGTCTGTGTCTTACAGACTACTCAGAGGTGACCTCTGTCTTGCATATAAAGCAATCTCAGATTCTGCTCTAATGGGAATGCTGCAAATTCACAAATCGAACGGTATAAGATTCACCTGCTCCAGGGAACTCAGCCTAGTTTGTGACATCAACAGGACTTGCTGGAGAGACAGATATGTCTCACAGTGGTTACCTGTCCTCTGGAACAAACTTCTAATTCAGGTGAAACGGAGTCCCTCGCTGACCCTATTTACGAATAATTTGAATGAATGGATGGGAACCCGCAAATTCAGCCCAGGAATTCCACCTGTGCCCCTCTTGCACAGGTGTAGTAGTTAACTTAGTTCCGCTAAACACCTTGATATTCTTGGGAACAGGAGTTGTACTTGGCTACGCTTGGAAGGGCCCTAGGGACATTAGGTGGGAGGGTGGCGTAATGGTTAAGGTGCTTACCTTAGAAACACAAGGTGCAGGGTTTGATTCTCACAGGGGGTAATTGGCTAGGCTCAAAATGGTCCATGAGGGCAGTTAGCCTAGTAATAATCTATGACTCTATGACTCCTTTTTCATTACAACCAGTATCTGCTTCACTAATACAAAAGCTTCTTTTCAAACTAAAGCCTTGTTCCTTCTCCTCAGACAATCTTCCTTCAGAATATTTAAAAACTGCTGTTAATTCAATTGCTTATCTTGTCAGCATTCTTATCAATAGATCCATCATGGAATCCCAGGTCCCTACCTCTGGAAGAAATTCATCATTACCCTGTTACACAAAGGAGGAAAATCCAATCAACTAACAACTTAAAGACCTATCTCTAGCCTCTATCCACTATCCAAACTCCTGGAAAAAATGCACACACATACAAACACAACTACTAAACCACCTAACCCATAACAACTTTCTTACTCCCACCCATCACGTTTTTCAACCAGCACGTAGCACGACCACTGCCTTTATCTCCTACATGAATACTGTTAACAAAGCCATAGACACTGGCCAGATAACCTGTGTAATTCTACAGATCTAAGGCCTTTGACACAGTATCACATCACAAACTTCTACACCAACTTTCTGTGATGGGTTGTTCACAACTCTCCCAATAATGATTTGCTAGTTACCTAACTAATAGACAACAATGTGTACAATGGTAACTTATAAAAACTTCCACAAACCAGGTAACCAGAATACATTTAAAAAAAATTTTAATTAGCAATATTGTTAATAGAAGGGTAGTAATTAGTGTTAATTATATAACTGATATGTGCATTTGAATGCTGGGTAGGTGACTTTACTTTGTTCTGAAGAAGTCCATAAGGAGGGATGAAAGCACTCAGTTGTGTTTAACTATTGAAGTCCATTGTATTCAAGGTTTATTTCAATAAATTCAGTGTTTTGTGAGTGAACTTGGCTGTTTGTCCTCCCTTCTGGTTACCTGGAATGTGTAAAATGGTTTATCTCAGTACCACGCTAACAAAATTGGAGTGCCACAGGGGTCCATCCTAGGACCGGTGCTCTTTAATATCTTCATTAATAATTTACACAATGCTTCCCCTCAAAGCTCTATTTTTCAATACGCCGATGATTCTACCATCATCATCTCCTCCTGAAATAGCATCTAATGCCATCTGCAAATAGCATAAGACAGCTTTAGCTCAATGGAGCACAACTACTCCTCAACCCCAATAAGACAAAACTTCTACTTTTCACACCAAAATCTTCCTTGTTTGATTTTAAAATGTATTCACTGAAAAATACTGAGATTAAAATTGTAGCAAATGCAAATCTTTTAGGCATAACCATAGATAATAAACTTATATTTGAGCAACGCATACATAATGCCATAAAAAACTCACTTCAAATTACGAACACTATATAGGCAAAAATTTCATGGATATTCCCACTAAAAAAAGCACTAGCCAATGCCTATTTACTCCCCTCTCTCTTATACGGTGCCCTCATTTTCACCAGCCTACATACATTATTAAAGAATAAGTATCAGTCCTGCTAGTATAGCCTCACCAAATTTGCATCAGATACATCTTATTGCTCACACCACTGTTACACTCTTAATGAACTTAACTGGCTTGGATTCCCCCATCATCTTGACCTCCTACAGCTATCTTTAGCACACAAAAGCATACACAAACCTGATAGCTGTCCTGCCTTAAAACCTATTCTACATCCCTACCAGAACACTCCCATTCAGAATACAAATGACTTGTAACTGTACGCAGACCTAACAAAAGTGCTAGCCATTGTCTTTACTCCTATACTGCTGCAAAACTATGGAACACCTTACCTACAACTATCAGTGCCATAGATTACCTCAAAAATTTGAAGCTCTCATTAAAAACTACATTCTTAACTCTCACATCTGCCCTTGCTCCTTGCCAGACAGATAAACTTATTTCCCCCTTCAGCTTTTTCTCGTCTACTGATTTCCACCATAACTAATCTCATTGGATCATAGGAGATTACCAGGCTAATGGCCCTGGGGCTCTTACAAGCCTAGCCAAGAGTTTATCCCCAAAAAAGAAACCTCAATCAGCACCTGTCACCCCTGTCAATGAGAGACACAGGTGGAACCCCTGGGATGAATTTGTGGTTTCCCATCCACTCATAAAGGTTGCACTCGAAGAGGGTCAGTGACATACTTTTGTTTGACGTGTATGAGGAGTCTATTCCAGAGATGGGGCAACCTCTGGGAGACAAACCTGTCTCTCCAGCAGGTTTTGTTAATGTCACATATTAGATTTAGGCCTTTCAATTGGGTAATGCCCAAGGAGTTAGACTTATGGATATGGATCTCTACTAGAGCAGGGTCTGAGATTGCCTTGTAGACAAGACACAGATTACCTCTGAGCAATCTGTACAATACTGAGTGGAGTGATATTGATTTTGAGCCTGTCCACATAGGACAGGTGTTGGAGGCCATGGATTCTTTGTGAGGTATTTCTTTGGCCTTTCCAGTTGGTGCAGTTGTTTGGAGAGGTACATACCAAACAGGGCATTGTACTCAATTATTGGCCTAATGAGGGAGGAGTACAGAAAGGTAATAAAGTTCCTTTTTTTCTGGATGCAATCCCTTTACTTATGAGATCAACCAAGTAAAAGGTCTTTCTGACCACTGCTGCTACATGATGGTTGAATGTGAGATTGTTGTCAACCTGAGTACCCAGATCTCTCACCACAGGTTGTGAGCTTAGGGGGTTGCTGTTGATGTGGTAATCAGTAGGGGCCATGTTTTTGCCGAATTATATGATAATACATTTTTTTGCATTTAACGTAAGGCCATGACTTTGGCACCAGTCATTTGTTGCTGTGAGATCCTCTTGTAGTTTGTTAACATCATATGGGGAGTCAATGACAGCACCCACCTTACAGTTGGTCTGCAAACTTGTTCAGCCACAGGCCTTTGTCTGGACCTCTGAGAAGTAGATGCCAAACAGTAGGGTTCCCAGGAAAGATCCCTAGGGAACACCACTAGTGACAGGTCTGCTGTCAGAGGTGGAGGCACCTATTTTGACCTTGTGGGTCCTAGCAGTGAGACAGTTGGCCACCCACCTGATGAGAGGGATTTACGCCAAGTTGTGTTAGCTTTTTGATGATGCCAGAGTGGGGGATGGTGTCAAAGGCTTTGGAAAAGTCAAGATAAGTTGTATGTAGTGACTTTTCCTCATCCAGTGCCTTGGTGACAGTCTCAATAAAGTCAACCAGGTTCAATAGGCAAGATCTGCCCTTGATGAATCTGAACTGGGTGGGGTCAAGTGCTTGGAGATTGCCTATGTCCTTGTTTATGAGGTCCATAATAATACACTCCATGGCCTTACAGATCAGACTTGTCAAGCTAATGGGACAATAGTTTCCAGGGTCAGTAGTGGCACCACCTTTGTGCTAAGGGATGACAATGGCAGTTCTCCACTCTGCTGGAATGAAGCCTGTACTTAGGATATGGTTGAATAGGGTGCTCAATGGTGAGACTAGTTCCTGCTGGAGATGGTGCAGAATACAGCCTGGGATACTATCAGGTCCCACGGAAGCTGTATTCTTTGCCTTGATAGGGCCTTTAACACTTCATCTACAGAGATGTGAGGTGCGGGGGAAGTATTGTGGATGTCGAATGGGCCTTTGAGGGAGACAGGGGGGTGAGGTTTGCAATGAACCTATCTGCTAGCAGGTTGGCTAAGTCAACAGGATCAGTGTAAGTGTGTAAATGGTACCATTAAGAACTAATTTGGAACAAACTTCAGCTTTGTCATGGAAGTTCCTGACAACTGAAAAAGACTTTGTGGTTAGCCTTTGTTTCAGAGGCTAGTTTCAGTTCAAAACTGGCTTTGGAGGTTTACACTAGTGATCTAATTTGCTTGTTTAGGCTAAGGAGGGAGTTTTTCCAATTGGGAATTTGTGCTTTTTTATCCTTGAACAACAGTTTCTGCCTTGAGTTGTAAAGCCTGTTGATAGAGGATGTCCACCAGATAGGTTTGTGTTTCCTTGAGGAGCAGGTTTTAGTTCTGTTGGATATGGCTGTGTCCATGCAGTTGTACAGGTGCTGGTATACTGCACTGGCGTACTGTTCAGCATATTTGTCTGCATCTTCTGAGGGGGCGGTGGTGTGAAGCTAATGATACCCTCCTTTAGAATTTTGTAGTCAGCTTTTGAGAAGATTTATAGCCTGGTTACAGCTGGTGGGGGGACAGGATAGACACTTTGAATGAGACACACTTATGGTCTGATCTCACCAGGGAAGAACTTACTATGAGTGGAGTGCAGCGGTCACCCATGATGTTGAGAATCAAGTCTAGAATGTTATTTCCCCTTGTAGGGGATGAGACAAGTTGGTCTAGTGCGTTAGAATTAATGAAGTCAAGGAATCATTGGGTGAGTGCATTAGAGCAGGAATAGTTCACCCAGTCTATGATGGGGTAGTTGAAGTCACCAAGGTTCAGGGTGTTAGGGGGTACCTTAATGGAGTCAAGTAGGTCCAGGTAGGAGGAGTGGGTATCCTGAGTGATGGAGGGGGTCTATAGCTGGTTATAACTTGGATGGGTGTCTTGCCAATTGGAGTAGTTCTAGTGCATCATGCTGGCAAATCAGTCTGGAGGTGTACTTGTCTTTAATGAAAACAGAAACTCCACCACCCTTAGTCTCATTTTGAGGTCAGAATGTGTGGAATGAACCGAGTTTCCATGACTGCTCAGATGTCAGCATCTTCCAGTGCAAGGAGAGCCTCCAGCGAGTGCATTTTCAAGTTAAAGCTTATACCGGTAAGCAGTATGACCTTCAATTTGCTTTTTGACAGATCTTTTATGTTGGAAGATTTGTCTTTGGGACATTGCCTAAAAAAAGGCATAATGTGGGGAGGCAAGAGCCTTGGCCAAAATCCTGAATCCCAGGGGTGACAAGAGGAGGCCATCTCTGCCAAAGCATTGAGGCCTGTCAACCATGTCATCCCAGGCAGACAGATACTGGATCTCCTTGGAATGACACCAGAAACTAAGCCAATAGTTGAAGTAAAAAAGTTATGTACTTACCATAACATTCCATGTTTGTAGTCCATCTCACCTACATTCTTGATGGATGGGTTCGGAGCCGGCCGATACTAAAGCTCAAGAGCTTTTACTGGCTCGAGGCTATCCCCTATCCTATGGTGCCTCACGGCAATTCCCCAGATCTTGTTTGCAAGAAAGTGACTACATACATAATAGTAATTATACTATCAATAACTATGTACATACAAACAAAGGTACTTTGATACAATATATATGCCATGTGGACAGACAACTACAAGGTCAGACAGCATTATGAATAGTCTACCAGTTCCTCCAGGAAACAGGAAGGGGGAAGGAGGGTGGGACGCAAGAATGTAGGCGAGATGGACAACAAACATGGAACTTTATGATAAGTACATAACTTCTTTATGTTATGTAGTCCTATCTCATAATTCTTGCTGTATGGGACAGCGTCCCTAGCACCTTTATCCTGGGTGGCTCAAGCAAAGAGACTCTTCAGCATAGTGGACCCAAAGGATGACCTGTCCAGGAGGCCAAGTCCAATTTGTAATGAGTGACAAAGGTATGAGGTCTTGCCCAAGTAGCTGGTGCACAAATGGTATCAATTGAGAGTTTTGATTTAAAGGCATATGAAGTTGATACTGCCCTAGTTGAATGGCCTTTTCTTTAGCAGGTAGTTGTTTCCCAGCATTTTTGTAAGCAAATTAGATGTAGTCTGAAAGCCATTTAGACAGTGTGACTTTGGAGATGGGCAAGCCTTTGTTTTTGTCTGAAAAGGAAACAAACAATTGATCCAATTTCCGAAAATCTTTAGTCCTGTGCAGGTAAAATCGGAGAATTCTGTGGACATCTAATTGGTGTAGTCTGTATTCTGATTTATTGCTGTAATTTGGGAAGAAAACTAGTAATTCAATAGTTGTGTTTAGATTATGTTCTGAACATACCTTAGGGAGAAAGGAAGGATTAGTTCTTAGGAAGACTCTATCCTTGTGGAAAGTAATATAAGGAGGTTGAATGGTCAGGGCTTGCAATTCTGAAACTCTCCTAGCAGATGTTATAGCAACTAAGAACAATGTCTTCTAAGACAACAATTTCAAGTCAGGTGAAGAAGACGGTTCAAAAGGTGGAGAAATCAATAAGGTCAGAACTACAAGTCCCAGGGCTCCGAAGGTTGCTTGATTGGAGGTCTGAGAAGGAGGACTCCTTTTGAAAAGGTTTAGCATAAAGAGTGGGACATAATTGATTTCCCATATTCCCAAAATGGTAATTAGAGATGGCAGCTAACCGAATTCTAATGGTAGCAGCTGCAGCTCCTTCTTGAAAAATAGATGCAAGGAAGGACAATATAGACTGTATGGAAGCTGAATAGGGATCTATGCCTTGTTTTGCTGCCCAAATGGAAAACCATTTCCTGGAATATAATTTCCTGGTGGAAGGTTTGTGTGAAGAAATGAGGATGTGTTTAACTGAAGGAGAAAGGGAAAAACACCTGGCTATTCTTGGAACTGGAGCAGCCATGCTGTCAATTTCAGGGTTTGAATGGAACTGTCCTGATTGGTGAATCAGAAGGTCTGGAGATGGTTCCAGAATCCATGGTTCCTCCAAGAGATAGGGCTAGAGGAAGGGGAATCAGACTTGGTGAGGCCAGTAAGGAGCAATGAGGATCAGGGTACTCTTCAACAGTTTTGCTTTCTGAATCACTTTTGGTATGAGAGGAAAGGGTGAAAAGCATAAAGAAGTTCTGGAGGCCAGTTGTGGACTAGAGCATCCCTGGATGACACTCCGGATGGGGAATGAGGGCAAAATAGTTGTTGCATTTGGTGTTGATGTACGTGGCGAATAGGTCACAGCAAGGTTAGCCACATTTGCAGAAAATCTCTTCTACAACTTCTGTTTTCAGGGACCACTCGTGAGGCATCAGAATTGCTCGACTCTGTTTGTCTGCTATCACATTGGACTTCCCCGGAATGTGCATTGCTATCAGAAAACGTTGAGTGTCTATTGCCCATTTCCATACTCTTAGTGCCTCTCGACAAAGTGGGTAAGATTTGGTTCCCCCATGCTTGTTTATGTACCATACTACAGAAATGTCTGATTGGACCGCAGTTGTCCCAGTTGGAAGAGAACTGTGAAGTGCTTGCAACACATATAGCACCACTCTATCTCCAGAACATTTATGTGCAAGTGGTTCTCGTGATCCTGCCAGATACCTTGGACCGTCATTCCCAGATAATGCCCCCCACCTTATCTGGGAAGCGTCTGTGGTCAAGACTGCATTTTGTTGAGGGAGAGCAAGGGGACGACCTAGATGAAGCTGATCTGTATTTAACCATGTTAGATCCTTCTTGCAGGAGTTTGTGATGAGTATTTGGTGGGACAAGGCTAAATCCTGCATTGACCACTGGGCAAATGGTAGCCACTGAAGTACTCTCATATGTAGATGGGCTAGGGGAGCCAAGAGAATGGTGGAAGCCATAATCCCTAGAACTTGAAGAACTATCCTGGCCTGTACGTTGTCTTTTTTCAGCAAGACTCTGACTTGGTTGCACAACGATTCTATCCTTTCTGGTGTCAGTTTTGCTGTCATGGTGGTTGAGTCTATGTCTGAGACTAAAAAGACAATTCGCTGCAGTGGAGTTGAGGTGGATTTTTTTTTAGATTTATTGTAATCCCTAATCTGGTGCACAAGGACAGAGTCTGGTGCACAAGGACAGAGTCTCGTCCGTGGCTCGGATTAGTTGGCGCTTGGTGGTAGCAGTGAGGAGCCAGTCACCTAAATACAGAAAAACCTGGAATCCCTGACATCTCAGGTGAGCCGTGACCACTGCCAAACATTTGAACACTCTGGGGGCTGTAGTGAGGCCAAAGGGCAATATTCAAAATTGAAAATGACTGGCTCCCAGCTGAAAAGCGTAGATATCTTCTGGAGCACCTGTCCATTTTGATATGGTAGTACGCACTCTGAAAATCTATGGAGCACATCCAATTGTCTTTTCCGATAAATGGAAAGATTGGCTGCAGAGTGATCATATGGAACTTCGATTTTTTTACCAACTTGTTTAGCTTGCTGAGATCCAGAATTGATCTCCAGTCCCCAGTCTTTTTTGGAACTAAAAAGAATCATGAGTAAGTTTCGGATCTTATTTGCTCTGTGGGGACTTCTTGGATGACTCTTTTTTTGAAGCAACGAGATGACCTCTGATGTTGCGCGGTCTAACTGAATGGGTGGCACATCTGATAAAGACCGATTTACAGGGGGATCAGAAACAAAGGGAATGAGGTAAGCTCTGGAAATTATATTTTGTACCCATCAATCTTGGGAAATTTGTAGCCAGTAGCTTGGGTACAGTGAGAGACGACCCCTGACTGCCTCCAGAGATGGACAGTCGGGCAACCCCTCAGGAGCGATGAAAGGGACGATCAGAGAAAGCATCTCTATCACCATGGTGTTGCGGACCCCCCTCTGCCACGGCGTCTTTCATTATAGCCTCCCCCTCTGCTTCTAGGGGAGGGCTGACCTTGTGCCTGAGGGAAACCTTTTTGGGATTTATGGAACCACATTTTCCCTCCTGTTTGACCCTTGGGATAGGGCCTACAAGGAGGGGAAAAACGGACTCTGACAGCAGATAAGGTTTTCCCTTCCTGCTCGCAACTGGTCAAAGTCTCTCTTACCTGAGGTCCAAAAAGAGTTGAACCGTCAAAGGGGACGTTGGTAAAGGAAGACTTGAAGGATTCTGTAAAATTGCAAAGACGCATCCAGAAATGTCTCCTAAGAGAGATCCCTGCTTCAGCTGCCCTGCTCGCACCATCAGCTACATAGGAAATCAGTCTCATGGAGGAGTTAGCAATAGAGGTGATGGTGGAAAGCTGTGCAGATACCTTGTCAGTGGATCCCAAAACTACTGAACCCTGAAGGGTATCTCCCAACTCCTTCAGGAGATCCCTTCGAAGTCTAGTAAAATGGGAGAGGTAATTCAGCGATCGTAAGGTAAATGCTGCTAAAGAAAAGGTACGCTTTCCATACCTATCCATCGTCCTAGACCCTTTATTAGGAGGATGGATATTTGAGGATGTCTCTGACAACTCCTTCTTCGTGGCCGCTGCTACCACCATAGCATCCACAGGAACTCCCTTAGATAGGAAAGATATGTCTTCCGGAGTGGTCATAAATTTGTTTGGCCTCCTCAGGACAGGCTCCAGTGTGTCCAGGGAGGTCCAAGCTTTTCGGGATATGACCGCTAAAAGTTGGTCATATGGCGGTGTCACCCAGGAAGTGGAAGATCTGGAATCAAAAGCCTCAAGGTACACTGATTCATCCTCAGTAGGGTTAGAGGTCTTCCAATCACCCCTCTAAGGATTTCTAGGATGTCTGCAAAGGAGACATCCTCAGAGGGGGATCTTGGGGACCCTTCTGACTCATCCAAATCAGTGTCTGAAGTGACAGACTCAGGCGAGTCCCTCCTCTTACAAAGTCTATTCCGAGGGACCTCTCCAGTGGGATAATCTGGGGAGGTCTCGGAAGAGGGGACACCTCCAATGGGGGCTCCTTGAGTCTCTGGTTCCCTATGCTTAGGGGCAGGCGGGGAAGAAGAGGTTGCTACCGGCTACTGGAGGGACATCGGGTCCAAAGACAGGGCTTTGGCACTAGACAAAGATTTCTCTATTGCTTCAAAAGCCTTAACACCCCACTCTGAAGAACACCTCTGCTCTGAAGAAATGGAAGGTCGACTCCAAGCAGGAGGGACAGGTTTTGAAGCAGACGTGGGAGCCGAGCTCACTCGAGCCGACACACCGAGAGGGAGGGTCGGTTCCCAAGAAAAAATGGGGTGACTATCCCTCTCAGAGTTGACCCGAGATCATTGGCTCCCAGACCTCTTGGCTCTAGAATGAGCTGATGAGGATAGTTATGGTTCTGAGGAAGCAGGAAGAATTCTCGGAACCGAAGGTTCCAGCAGTAAAGGACCCGAAGCGTTTGGACACTGAGAGTGAAGCAGTCAGAGGAGGAGCAGTAGTATGAAGATGGGACGGCTGCAAAACCTTTGGGTCTGGAGGAGCTACAATTTTAGCCAGTGCCGAGTCACAGAGCAGTCTCTTCACCACCCAAACTCAACATCCTCATCAGAGAGTGTCCTGGAGGAACGGGTGGAGATAGAAGGGATCTCCTCCTTTCCAAGATAGGAGATCTCAAGGTTGGTGAAACCAGATCCAAAACAGGTGAGTGTCTCCGACATAGAGGGCTGCCTCGGCACCGAAGAAATAGACGGCACTGAGACTGAAGAAGCAGAATCGGAGCCAGAACTCTTCAGCTCCATCGCTTTAGATTTCTTTGATGTTTCCGAAGCCAGAACCAATGGAGACTTTCTTTTATGAGTTTTGGGAACTGTCTGACCAAGTCCCAGCTGTTCCTGGAAGGAACTAGTCATAAGGCCCCTGTCTATCAGTTTTCTTTTTCTTTCATTAAGAACCCTAGTGCTAAAAGCATGACAGAAAGTACAGGGTTCTTGTAAATAAGCCTCTCTGAGACAGTACACACAGCTGGTGTGACTGTCAGTCAATGACATTTTTTGAGAACACTTGTCACATTTTTTAAAACCAAAAGGGCAATGTTCTTTATGTTCTCTTTCTTTGTCTTTAGGCATATTTCCAATAATAAGAAATAACAGTACAACAACAACAAAGCAAATACAACTATATATATAAAGAATGACTAGCACTCAGAGAGGAAAGGCCCTGTAATTTAAATGGGCAACTACGGCCCTCTAACTAAAACGGGCCGTACAATCCTGTAGAAAAGAAGACGGGAGAAAGCACTCACTACAATCACACGGATAATAGGTAAAACTATTTGAATAGAAAAAGTGAAGAAATATAAGAAAAAATATGTAAAATTATCGAAAAATTTTGTACTTGGCCAACGAGCCAGTAAGGAGACAATCTCGAAGCTTTCGTGGCAAATGAGATCTTGGGAATTGCCGTGAGGCACCATGGGATAGGGGATAGCCTTGAGCCAGTAAAAGCTCTCAAGCTTTAGTATCGGCTCCGAACCCATCCAGCAAGAATTATGGCGAGATAGGACTACATAACATCAATTATTTTTTGTTGGTATTGTGGTATCATTCTTGGTGAAGGTAGGATGCTGCTTTGGGTTAGGGTCGTACCTGCCTGGGACTCATACTCTGAGAGCTCAATCATGACTCTTGTCATTAGTCTAGGGAGGTATGGCTCAAGTCATTCACACCTACATGAACAATAACAGTCATACTTGTACCTGCTGTGGAGAGACTTAAATGCGTGCATGATGTGGTGGATTCGGGCACCTGACAGACAACTGACCATGATCTTTTCCTTGTCGAGCCTGGTGAGGAGGACATCGGTGTGTCTCACAATTGAGTCGCCAATGACTAGTATATGTTTGGTTTATTGTTGTGCCTTATGAGCTATTTTTTGAGACACTGGTGTGCTGTCTGGTTTGTGTGGAATGATTGTGAGTTTTTGGTGCTCTCTGCTGTTTAGGTATGTTTTTATTGAGAACACATAGGTGGATGTGTGTTATGCATGGCTATGTGATGTGGGTGGTGCCGTGTTTGTGTTGGCAATCTCCTCTTTGTCAGGAGTACTAACTATGTGCAAGAGAGCATGAATTCCAGGTTACCAATATAGATGCATTTCTTGGAAGTAGAAAATTTATGTGCTAGGAGAAGAGGGTTTTCAGTAAACATGAGGCAGTTGCTACACTGTCTCAGTATGCCCATGTCGACCAGGCTGGCAGAAGAAACTGGTGGAAATTGTCCAGTGTTCTGAAACTTGAATGGACTTATGGAGAGAGGGTTTTGATAAGGATTTGTCCACAAGAGGGTAGAGCACAAAAAACATCTTAAATGTAAAATAACTGGCCTGAAGCCCAAGTGCTAAAACCAAAACTAAGAGGGTTAGAATAACAGACAAATAATCTTCTTATCTCCCATTTCCCCCATCTCATCCTCTCCTCTCTCACCTCGCCATTATCAAACTCCTCACTACTACTTCTACCTGATGTCTTTTATTTTGTCTCTTCCTTTTCCTCCATAACTACACCTACCTCATTATGTCTCCCTTTCTTCTCATTTTATAGTCCTCCTATCTCTTCTATCTTCCCCCTGCCTAGTACTATGGCTAAAACTCAGTAAATCATTAATAAACTATTATTGTCCTACAAATATGCCCATATCACAATGCATGTATACACCCAACATTATATTCAATTTACCAACCATTTTTCCACCTTATACTACATTACTATATTAGTGATTTCTGTTTTCTAACTTCTATGTTCTTGTTTTCCTAACCTTAAACTTATAAACATTTTCCCTTCTAGATGTTGTGTACTGCTGCTCTTTGATATTGCACAAATGCTAGATGATCTTTACTAATAGCAACTATGCTGTTATAATGTTCTATTGTTTACAACCTCAAATTCAATTTGTATTTGTATGCATATATGCCTGTATTAACTACGCCAACTTTATTTTTTTTATTTGTTAAAGTACAAGCATTTCATTATTGTTGGAGCTTTTCTCCCTGGGCCTCTCCTCAAAATGGGTTCCTGACCCAGTCGGACTTTCCCAGTCACCAAATGTCAATCAATAAATAAATAAAAGCCGTCCTCCTAGCATTGCAGGCCTGTCAAGACGTTCTCTCTTCCAGGATGATTGCTATTCAGTCAGACAATATGTCTGTTGTCTGGTACAGCAACAAACAGGGGAATCGGATCTTAACCACTATGTTAAAAAGCACATTGATTGTGGCAATGGGTGATCTTTCTGGACGCTTTTTCATAGCAATGCATATAACCAGTTAAGGAGCACATTTATCCTTTTTGGCATTACATAATAGGCCTCAAACCTGATCACATGGTTTCTCCAGTTCCACTGATTGCTAGACAGCCCAGGCTCTTCTCTTCAGGCCATCATATTTTATTTTCTCAATAACCTTTTACTACAAAGATGTACAAAAGCAAATGGAAGAGATTTGTGTTCTGTGCCCTTAAGAGGGATCTGGACCCCTTTTTTCTCTTCCTATACCAGCTGTACTTGACTTTTTAGCTTCAATTTTCAACAAAGGGGCTAGCTTTTCTACTATTAAGATCCAGTTGGCTGCCATTTCAGACTTCCATCTTGGTGAAAATAATTCTTCCTTAGCTTTTTCTAAATTATAGAAAAGCCCTTCTCAAAGATTTTTTTTTTTACTTAGACCTCCACTAAATGACCCTACTCCTTGGGATTAACTACCTTGCTTCAAGCACTGACCCAAGACCCCTTTTAACCTTTAGCCAGGTCAGACCTTAAGTTTTTGTTTTGAAAAACCATTTTTGTAGTCACTGTTACATCATCTTGATGACTTTTTGAACTCCAGGCTCTATCTCCTAAACCTCCCTACCTGTTTTTTTCACAAAGATAGGGTTTTCTTATGAACCAACTGGTCTTTTTTGCTTAAGGTAGTTTAGGAGTCTAATATCAGCCAAGTCATTAACATTCCTGTTTTCCTTCCAAATTTCTCAAACACGGTAGTGTACATGGTCCATCTTTTGGATGAACATAGATAACTTTGTTTTTATCTCCACTGAACAAAGATTTCTAGAAGACTGACCAGTTATTTATTTCTGTCTCAACTAACCAATTTTGCAGATCAGTTTCTAAAATTACACTGGCCAAATGGTTAACTGATTGCATCTCCTTTATCTATAGTAAAAGAGGGTTGTCCTTGCCTATGCCTCCTAGAGCACACTCCAGGAGGTCTATGGCCGTATCCTCAGACTTTTAGTCAACAGCCACTTGGTCCAGTACTCATACCTTTACTGCTCACTACAAATTGATTTTGTTTTCAAGAACAGAACTGCTTTTGGCTTCTCTGTATGCCAAAATATTCTTCTATGAGGACCACCCAAAAGTTCATCCAGCTGGAACTCTGTCCCATTAGTTCAGGAATGAAGGAAAATGATAACATCAGAGGAAAAAAAAATTATGTACTTACCATAATGTAACATCTGTGTTGTCAATTTTCATTCTTCCTCAACTTTCCACCCTCCTAAACCCCCTTCCTTTTGCTCCTGGAGAGGCCTAAGGGTATCACTTTGGGAACTGTTGTTCCTTGTTTGAGCTCCAGCTCTTTTTCTTATTCTATACCTTTTTGAGTTCTCTTAAGGTATTATCCATGGGTCTATATTATATTAGCGAAAATCCTATTAAGCGAATACAAAAACACCGATGTGTATTGTGCTAACCGCGAATATGCCGATCGCACTAAACCGCGAAATTCAAAAAGTCGAATCCCCATAGTCGGCCAACTCCACCTCCAACTACATACTGCCTACCCAAACAAAATAAATAAACCACATACATACACTAACCAAAACCCTACTTTTAACAATAAAGTAAAGTACCAAAACCCTACTTCTAACCCTATACTAAACCTTACATACATTACCCATCTATGCACTTACCTTAACCCGCACCCTAACCCTACGGTCCGTAACTGTCGCACACTTACCTTACGGAGCTATACCATAGATGGAACAACCATGACACTTCGACATTACGAATTTCGCGGGTTTGGACATTTGGCGTTTCCGTGGTTCGCGCAATACATGTCGCTCTTTTCATATTCGCATAAAAGGACTTTTGAGCATCTAAATGGAACCCATTATCTATTGCAAACTCAATCTGAGGTATGTTAGTTTGGCAGGGTATTGTTGGTAAAGGGAGGAGCTTGAGAGTTTTGATACGTGGATCTGGAAGAAGCAGCAGAGTCGGATCTGAAACCACATCAATTGAGGAAGAATGAAAATGAATAACCAGAAAAAGACGTGCAACTATGCAGTCACTCAAAACAAGTACACAGGAGCAGGGTCCATGTAATCCTGGGCTCCCAAGTACGTAGCAAATAAGTTCACAAATGTGTAAATTAATAATAAAAAAAAAGGTTCAACCTCATTCTATCACTTACTTGAGTGCTTTCATCCAAAGACCACTGGACTTCATCAGAACAATTAATTAAAATCTACAGAACAGAATATATATACCCATAAGTCAACAAGTGCTAATTAATTAATCATAGTCTTAAAGGAACTCATTACTGAGTTAGA